>NW_016158505.1:68061-91105 GCF_001687245.7 Rhagoletis zephyria | reverse complement strand
ATTTTTCCTTTTACGAAAGGTTAAAATCACTAATAGTGCACATTTCGTAAAAGGAGAAACCATAATTTTGTAAATTATAAAATAATAGAAGGGAATTTTTCCTTTTACGAAAGGTTAAAATCACTAATAGTGCACATTTCGTAAAAGGAGAAACCATAATTTTGTAAATAATCATATAATAAAAATCCGGGTGTATGAATTAGCCCCCACTGAATTAACCCCCACGTTTGGTGGGGCTTAATTCATTTCGATTGGTGGGGATAAAATCATTTTCGTGGGGTGTAATTCATTTTTTTTTCGTGGGGATTCTGTAATTTTTGGTGGGGAAAGATTCACTGAGACATTGGTGGGGCTTAAGTCATTTTGCCCGGTGGGGGTTAATTCAGTGGGGGCTAATTCATACACCCGTTTTGTTGCGGTGCTTTTGACAGCACGGACAACCGTGAATTTTGTGAACGCGTCTACGATAACTAAGACATGCTCGTTTCGCAAACTGCTTCGTGGAAAAGGGCCCAAATGATCCAAATGGAAATTGAACGGAATCGGCTCAACGACGAAGTAATGGTACTACCCCTCCTTTTTTTCGCTAGGTTTCTTGTTGTATGCAGAGTCGACGCAGGAGTTGATATATGCTTCAGTGAAATTGCGCATACGAGGGAACCAAATATTCTGCTTAATTCGATCAAACGTTTTGTCTGCGCCCAAGTGACCTGCTTTGTCAAAGCTTCTTATTGTTGTCTAATCGATAGAGTCTTCCGTTGTCAAGGTGATAACCCTCCATTTTTGTAACGTTCTGTTGTTTCATCGTGTCTACAATCGCCTTTATTTTACTGTCTTGGAGTTGCAAGCTGAATAGCCAGTCACCACTGTTAACGCTGATCTTGCCAATTCGTAGTGACGCTGGTTCTACTTCGCGCGAAGGCTCAACGGGGACCTACTCAACGCATCAACGTGATCCATCAAAATGCCCTCCCGATGTTCGATTTTAACTTCGTAGTCTTGTATGCTTGCCTCCACCGCGCAATGCGTGGAACTAACTCGCGCTTTGTCATTACTGTTCGAATGCCGCTACAATCAGTCACGACTGTGATTGATTTTCCCTGAATATAATATTTCATTCTCTCCAAGGACGAAACCACAGCCAGACACTCCGATTCGTAGCTGTGATAGCGTCGTTCTGCATCCGTAGTCGATCGACTGTAATAGATGACGGGTTTCCAGTCGCTCCCCTCACGTTGAAGCAATACGCCAGCCAAGCCGATAGAACTGGCGTCCGTATGTAGTTGATGCTCAGCCTAAAAGAAGCTATAACAGGCTGTGAAGTCAATGCTAATTTCAATTTGTCGAAAGATTCATTTTGTGCATGCCCCCAGATAAACGGTTGGTCTTTGCGTAAAAGTAGTCATAAGGGTTCTGACAATACGGCGTAGCGAGGAACAAATTTCCTAAAATATCCACTAAGCCCCAAAAATTTTCGAACTTCGGTGACGTTTGTTGGTGGCTTAAAGTTGTGAATCGCAAGAGTTTTTAAATTGCCAGGGGTGATACCCTCAGGTATTATCTGGTGACCCAAAAATTCAATTGTCTCCCGTAGAAAAAGACACTTACCAGTAATGAGTGTTAATGACAACTCACGTATGGCTTTGAAAAAGCCGTTTAGTTTCTGCAAAATTTCGTCGAATGTATTGCCAGCAACCAAAATATCATCCATATAATGGATCATGTCGCCCATTTCAGTCTTATCTTTTATTTTCGCCATCAACCTTTGGAAAACCGCGGGCGCGTTTTTTAACCCGAAAGGCATACGTTTAAACTCGTATAGCCCTTCCGTTGTCACGAACGCGGTGTATTTTCTGCACTCATTCACAATCGGTACCTGGTAGTAACCCACGATCCAGAAAATAAAGGTCGCGCCATTCGCTAACCCTCTCTTCGTCGATTTGACAGCATCCACCCATTCGCTGACGTCACACAATACTTTTGTTTACATTTTCTGGTTCGTGACGTTTTAGGTTATTTCAACTTTACAAATTCGGAAGATTTTGAGCGTTGTTTTGTTTTTTTGTGAAAACTTATACAAAAAGTTATAAATTAAAGAAAAAAGTGAGGTGTGCAGTGGTTAATTGTGCTAGTGTTAGTGCCAAAGGATCTGGGTGCGGTTTTTTTACTTTTCCGGCCGACATTGAGTTGGTGGAAAAGTGGATCCAGTTCTGCCGGAGACCAACGGTTTTCAACGCCCGAACCAGCGTCATCTGTGTAAAACACTTCACCACTGATGACTTCGAGAACGAGCTTCAATATAAAATGGGTAAGTTATACTATTTAATTCGCCAATAAACGCTTATTGGACTTCGTGAGGATGGTGTGACTCAGGAGTAAATTTCACGAAAGGTAGCCGCCCTCGTAAATGTGAAACCCCCCGGAAGCTTATATTTTTCGCTTTTCATTAATACTGCATTTTATTAAAAGAAATGTTTTAAATTGTGTTAGGCTACGCTAAAAAGCGTAAACTAAAGCGGGGCGTTGTGCCGACAATTTTCAAGCCTGCTGCGGAAATACCAGATCCTGACAAGGAAGCCCAGCAGCAAGTGTACAAAACCATTGTGAGCGATCTACTGGAGCAGTCCACTTCCAAAGGCATTACAAGTTTATATAGTTGAAGTTCTCCTAGTTATAAAAAAGTAAATTTCAGAAGCCGAAGGTCTTATGGGCCATAACCGCGCGGACGAGGAGAACTGTGGCATATTGCCAGATGCCTTGACGCCTCTGTGTTCCCCACATCGTGCCACAACACCTAGCAAGGTGTTTTACTATGACAGCACGCTTAAGGAGGTTGAGGATCTGCAAGAAAAATTGTAAGTTCAAAGTTTAATTAAATCTACATACATACATATATATATATATCTATAAAAACCATATTAAATTTTTTTTTGTTTATACGTATTTATGTAGACGAGCTTCATTACGCGAAAACGCTTTTCTCAAAAGCGAACACAGCAGGCAACAAAGCGAGATAGCGGCTTTAAAGCGAGAAGCGCATTTGCAACAGAAGAGGCATGACTGGGAAGTGGAGTCATTGCGTAAGAGCTTGTCGGAGGTGAGGATGGAGTTGGCAAGTGTAGAAGAAAAGTTGGCAAAAATTTTCTCTGCTGGTCAGATCAGCAAGATGAAAAAAGGCACGAAGAGGCCAACTTGGACGGAAAAGGACATAGCGCAGTCCATTACGCTATATGCTGCAAGTCCCAAGGCATACCGTCTGCTGCACAAGCAAGAATTTCCCCTTCCTGGAGTTCGCACCTTGCAACGTTGGGCCCAGAAGGTTGACATTTCTAGAGGACTAATTCAACCAGTTTTCAAACTGCTCGGAGCCTCTACTCACATGACCACCACCCAGAAGCTATGTGTTTTGAGTTTCGACGAAATGAAAGTCAGACAGACTTACTGTTATGATGTTTCGTCGGACTCAACACTAGCGCCCGTGAATTATGTTCAAGTTGCTATGCTTAGAGGTAAGTACTACAATCAACTTGGTTACTTTGATATTATGATTTTAAAATGTTTATATATTTTTAGGTCTTATGTCAAAGTGGAAACAGCCTGTGTTTTACGATTTCGATCGTAAAATGACCTTCGAGGTGCTAGCGAGCATTTTGGAGAAGTCGCAAAGTTGTGGGTACAACGTTTTGGCGATTGTGTGCGATCTTGGGGGCACTAACAGATCCCTCTTCAATGACCTATCTATAACAGAGGAGAAGCCGTGGTGAGATAACAAATTTACAAATGTACATTTATACTATATGCTCAATTATTTAAACATTTCGTTATACAGGTTCATTTTCAACGAGCAGAAAGTATTCGTTTTTGCTGATTTTCCTCACTTGCTCAAATTGCTCCGAAATCATTTCCTTGATCAAGGGTTTTTCATAAATGGGAAACCGGTGAAAAAAGAAATCATTTTGGAGTTGTTGTCATGCACCTCCACGGACTTGACGATCACACACAAAATTTCAGCAAGTCATGTGAACGTGGCTGGACCTCACCGCCAGAAAGTTAAAACGGCTGCGAAACTATTTTCGCACATAGTTGCACAGGCCATAACGAGGGCTGCAAGTTTGGGCCATTTAGCAGATAAAAACTGGAACGAGTGTTTCCAGCTCTTCAAAATAGTAAGTATTAGTAAATAAATATAATTCTATATGCTTACATCTATACATACATTTATCTCCCAATTGTTCACATTTTAGACAAATGACTGGTTTGATGTGCTCAACGTGAGGGTGCCTCACGCTGACTCAAGGAAACGGTGTCACGCTTATGGCTTAGCGAAGGAAGAGCAGGACAACATTTTGGATCATATGACTGCTTTGGTTAAAACTATGAGGGTAATTGGAAGGCAGTCCCTTCTTCCATTTCAGAAAGGTAAACTTAGAAACAAATATGAAAACTATTAAAAATATTCAATTCTATTTTGTTTCAAACCCCTTAAATATGTATGTATGTATATATACATAAGTACTGGGTTTTTACCCTTGAAGATGATGTTTGATGAGATCAAATCTCGCTTCGATGTAAAATATGTACTATCATATCGCCTCAACCAAGATGTCCTGGAAAACTTCTTTGGTGTGATTCGTTCCAAAGGTTGGTTGCATGATCACCCGGACCAGCAGGAGTTTAAGTACCGCCTCAGACTTTATCTGCTTGGCCACAACAAAGGCGTTTTGTCAGACTCTGCGAATGTAGAGGAGGATGATACGCCGGACTTGGAAATGACGCAACTCCCACTCACAGGTTCTTCAAAAATTTTATTCTTCAATTAAAATATATTATATGACATATTATATTCTAGTATATTATATTTAGGGTAATCACAGCTTACTTCTAAAGTTAAAAGGTGGTAACTTTAACAAGATAACACACTCGAACTGTGAGCAACCCTTACGTTTAAATAAAGTATTAAGTTGATCAACAATACCACGCATTGCTAGACCGTTTGCCTTTCACGCGTTTGTGTTTAGAGAGCATCAACAAACCACATACATATTTCCCTCTATTCTCTCTTCTCTTTTTTATACTCAGCTAGCACAGCGCAAAAAAAAGAACCTTTGCCAGCTTCAGGCAGGCGCAAAGCGAAACTTATGTACAAGCAGCGCTGCGCCCAAAGCGAAATTCATGTATGTATGTACAAGCAGCGATAGATGCCAGTTTAACACAAAACATAAACATGAGACAAAGTCGAGTAATTTTACCCAAAAGTGTTATTTCAAATTAGTATGGGAACCAACAACAAACAAAGTTACCACATGGTAAAATGTTTTAAAGTTACCAGGTGGCAAAATTAACACAGTAGATAATATAGAACTGTGAGCACCCTAATTATATTATCATATTTTANTATTATATTCTATTATATTATTATATTATATTATCATATTATATTATACGACATATTATATTATCAGGTATATTCCTGCAAAATTTGCAAGAAGGCCCGGAACTATGGCCGGTTGAAGAAGCTGAGTTCAGCGACTTGGAGCATGATGGCCTCGAGCATTTAGCCGGGTATATTTGTCACAGACTCCAGGATGACATCCCCAGCACATCGCTCAGGAGCAATGACGACCCGTCGTTTTCATGGGCAAGTCACTTAAGCGAGGGTGGCTTGAAAGTACCCAGCTCTGCAATGATGGACCAAAGGCGTCACTTAGAGTCAGTGTTTTAAGCAATGAATGAAGATGGCTTGCTTATTACAAACGACTTTGTAAAAAAAACACATCGAGCAAGCCTCGAATATCCATTGCGATATTAAAGTAAAAAAATTATTTTTCAGGGCAAGAATGTTCTTTAAAATGAGAAAACTAAACAAAGAACTCATAGAAAATGCCCACAGTTAAAAAAAGAAAATATAAAAAAATACTGACTTAAGTGCATTTGGTACCATCAACAAATAAGCAAGGTATGCAGCAGACCTGGTAAGTGAATAAATTTTATATTTTTATATAAATAAAATGACATAGTGAGCTATAAATTTACATATTGCAAAAACATTACCAAAATTCTTTTCTTGCTAGCTTTAGGGTCAACATCAACATCTGGAGTACGTGCACTCATGTGATCAGAAGTGAAATATACCTAAGATGAATGCGTAGAATGCCTCCCGTAAGGAAATGGTTCATTAATTGCATAGCAATATAAATTCATTTAATTACAGGTAAATGCTCTTGATACATCAAAACCCCCTTTTCAGGGCCGCCACGAATTGCTAAAGTGATCAAATTTTTTGCAAACATTAGCTTCCTCGTGTTTGTATACATAAAGGGCCCTTTTCAGGGCCGCAAAGGATTTACAAAGCGATCAAATGCTTTATATAAGCTTATCTGGGTCTACATACACAATACCATATATACACAAAAGGCCCTTTTCAGGGCCGCAAAAAATTAACAAAGAGATCAATTTTTGACTGTCGTGATAACGAATAAGAAATGTACATATGAGTAGTCCACTTGCAAACAGCGTTATGTGATGTTATAATAGAAAGCCATAAATTTGAAAAAACGACTACGACAACAAGTAACATTTAAATTTAATCTTTTTTATTACCTAAAAATTTGGATAAAAAAGAGCCTTATAAAATTGTAACGTAACATAACATGTCATAAGATAACATTAACAGTCTATACGACCTAAAGCAGTTCTATAAGTTTATCAGAAGATGGATACTTTTGAAAGTTTATAAATAAGTATGATAGCGACTTTTGGAAGAAGACTTAACATTTGATGCTATTTTTTCAGAATAGAAAAAGATTTTGCACTCTGTTGTTACTGGACATGAAACTACTTTAAATACTGGTACGTAATCCATCAAAAACTAAAAATCGAACAAATTTTACATAGCGCCCTTTGCAAGTCGTCGTTTAAAGTACAAAACCGCGTATTAACAAAATGCAAAACCGCGTATCATGATAATGCAAAACCGCGTTTGTGAGGTTGCATAAATCACCACCAACTATTTTTTAATTGTGTGAAATTTCATAATAAAACTTTTATGTTAGCTTGCGAATTTCTTATACATATATAGTTTTAGCCGTTTAAAGTTTCTGACATACAACAGTACGACAGTATACAACTGTTTGAAGTCGGTGCCCATGCTGGCTAATTTAGATTGTAACGCATACACCATGATGTAAGTCAATTCTTGAATCTCTTGTGGTCGATCATCAAAAATACTCTTCTTTTTGGCCACTGCAAAAGAAAAGGTAAAGTAATATTTATAATTAAGAACACCTTTTCATTTTATACTCACGCATTGTCAATTTTTCCAACTTGGCATATGCACTTGCTATGTTTTTGCTAATATATTTTGTGACCATCATAAATTCCTTTCTTTGGCATACGTCAATTGTTGCACCATAGACTGTGAGAAATGCGTAAACATAATAATGTAAACAACTTCAAATGCACTTCTACTTATAACTTACTTGTAAGTCTCTAATCTGTTCCTAGTACATAAATTGCGTCTGTGTCAAGGGCGCGTATTCATAGTCCAGCAACTAAGTCGAAACTAACAAAGTTGCAACTTAAATTTAAGTACCAACTTAAAATTTACCTCTATTCATAGTCGCATTTCAGACTTCTACTAAGTAGTTTCGACTTAGTTTACGATATAGCAAAACGAGTGTGAAAATGTATCGATTTTTCTTTACGATATTTTGGAAAAATTAAATTTTTATTAAATAATGTCAAGTTTGATCATCCGTTTATGTAATTTTTATTTTCATTGCATGATTATGCAAAAGAATAAGGTATCATTTTCTTGTTAATTGTGTCAAATAGCCAGAACCGCAATGATGTGAAGTCGATGTTTATCGAAAGCATGCTGTGAAACATACAAATAGTAGATATCTAAATGTTATGCACAAATTTACTTTAAAAGAACTAGCGTGAAACTGACTTATTATTTGAGAATTTATCTAAATTATTCCAATTATAAAATTGTGATGTAGCTTTATTCGAATTGTAATACGCATTTAATTTCATCTTCCGAATAAAATGGATCGATCTTTGTAAATTTTAATTGGAGATTATTCAATATTATCAAAATCACCCTCTACCAACTTAATTTTTACATATTTCGTCTGTTTTCCCTTAATTTGATAAAATACTTCTTCCTAGTTACGACTTAGTTGCAGCTGCAGCCGAAACTAAATTTTAAGTTGGTACTTAGCTAGAAAAGTCGAAACTAAGGCGACTATGAATAGCTTTAGTTGTGACTTAGAATAGTTTCGACTTAGTTGAGTACTAAATATGACTATAAATATGCGCCAAGGTCTCTATACGATTGCGGGGAAAATTTTAGTTTGGCATCCCCCGCGTACAAAAAAAAGGTGGCTATAGGGGGGGCGGGAGTTCTCCTGATTGCAAATATATATACTTTTAGCCGCAGGAGGCTTATAGTTTTTAAGTTATTTGTTGTTAAAGTTTGTAAATTGAACTAACCTCTCGGCGCTATTTCACACAATAAACACTATATTTATGTACACACTTCGGCAAAATAGTTGCATTAAAACCCCGCACAATGAAATGTAAACATATTTTTTACATTTATGATGTATTTTTAGTAAATTAAGTAAGTTTTTATAATTATCACGCACTTATATATGTATACGCACATTGTGAATACAGAACTGTTGATTCAACCATGGTTTCACACTGACATTAGAAGAGTGCTGCCACATCTAAGAAAATAACAATAAAAGATAATAGTTTTTATCGTAACCATTTTCCTGCTCAGCGTTGAATTAGTAGTAAAGGAGGGTATGGGGTTAAACACCCCCAATATATAAAAAAAATGACAATAGCCGTGGGCGAAAATTTTTAATAAAAAATCGCGCAATTTTTTATTACAAATTTTCATTATTATCGAAGTATTGATTTTTATGGGAAAAGCGCCGCAGCCGAAAATTTTTAATAAAAAATCGCGCGATCAGTATATATATTTGCAATCATCTACCGTTCCATAGCTACCTTAATGCGGAACTCCGGGGATGCCAAACTAAATTGCAGCCGACATTTCTTTGAACTGATGTTCAACATCGGGAGCACGTAGCTGCATTACATCTAACAGCCTTTTCATTTCATCCAGATGAGCCGCTTGATGTGTGTGAAGGTTTGTTTACAAAGTGAATTTTTGAGTAGTTGAACAAATGCCAGTGGGCAGCCAGAGGGCCAGTTGCTGGCAACAATTTGCAGGCTTGGGCCAGCGTTTGTTGCGGCTGCCGGAAAAGTAGCTAAATAATGAAAGTAATTATATGTATAGCGGAGTAGGAGGTTTTCCTTTATTTTAAAAGCTTGGTTACTGATTTCACTAATTGACGGCGATGCAACGATCACCGTGGAATCGTTCTGCAAATTGTTACCAGCAACTGACCCGCTGGCTGCCCGCTGGTATTTGTTCAATTACTGAAAAATGCAAATCTTTATAATGATTGCAGTGATTTAACACTTTCAGCGATTTGCATTGCATTTAGTAAGTACACATTCTTTACTTTTAAACAACCAATTTAGCATTTAAAACTAAATAATTCCGTAAATCCGCGATTTATTATGCACTTTCTAAACAAACCTTTCAATTTCGCCCCAGCTGTTCGATTCTTCTTCTTTTTCTTATTGAATTCGTCTTTGCTCTCTCACTCTGGTATATTTTGACGTCATGGCCAGTTGCTCTCAGCTCGATTGGCGCAATCTTGTATTCTATCATTCTTGGTAGTAACCGCTATTTAAGTCTAATGCACAAAATATTCGATACCGTTTCGCGTCGTGTAAAGTTTCCTCAATATTTGGCTTCGGAAACACTTCTTTCTTTGTAAAGTTGTTCACCTTCCGATAGTCGATACAAAGTCTATCTTGACCGTTTTTCTTTTTTACCAGCGTAATCGGGCTTGCGTATACCGATTCCGATTTTTGCACAATATCGTTTTCGAGTAATTCGTCAATCATTTTTGCCACAACGGCACGTTTTGGTTCCGACACACGATACGGTTGTTGTGTTATAGGTTCGTCCGTAGTTAGAGCAATTTTCATCTCGATTGTATTAGTTTTACCGATTTCTGATAAACCGCGCGCGAATATATCACGGTATTCATTTATCAATTTCATTATTTTGTTTTGGGGTTCTGCATCACTCACACCGAAGGTTATGTCTTCATTCTTGATTGGATTTTTCTCAATTACTTTGCTTATTTCACGTTTGCATTGGTTTTCATTAGTAGTTACGAATTTTGCAATTCCACGATCGACCGCAAAATTTAAGTTTTCAAAAATATTCTGACCAATTAATAAGTCGTGTGTTAAAATTTCATCGTCAACTATATAAACTTGTATTGTTTTAAAAACGTCGTCAATTTGTATGTCAATTTCTGACTTTTCATTCGCGAATCGTTCACCGCCACAAATACCACTGATTTTCAACAAACATGGCTCTTGCTTTATATGCAACGTACGCGCAATTGATTTGCGCATTAATGTACAGTGACTACCTGTATCTACAAATGCGACAAATTCGCGGTCATTTATTCGTATAACTTTTTCGAGCGCGTTACACATAGATTGCCTAATTGGTTTTGTTTTACCACAGTTTTGGGGTTCGCCTTTAGCATGCACTTTGTTGCAATCCGTACAACGTGGACGACGAGGCGGTTTTGGACACTTCGACGATATATGCCCTACTTCACCACAGTTATAGCACTTGATTACAGCCTTTGTATCGGTTGTTGGTATCCTTTTAAGCGTGTTATCGGTTTTCATTTTATTCACAAATGGTTCACGCGTATTAGACGGATTATACTGCAAAAACTAATTTATATGTTCACGAAGTTCTTTTATAGATCGGAATCTCATAGCTGCAATGGCATTCTGCAACTCGCGATGTCGTAAACCGTCACGTATATATCTAATTATCGCTTGTTCGCTTAAACTAAAACGCCTGCCAAGAGAACAAAGCCGGAAACAATAGTCAATTACGTTTTCATTGTTCTTACGCGACGCAGCGGACATTCGGTGGTGCACTTCGGCTTCATTTAGATTTAAACCGAATTCACTAAGTCGCGCGAAAAGACCTCCCAATTTGCGTAAACTACCATGGACGCATCAAGCCACAATTTTGCAGCACCTTTCATTTTACCAAATACGGCTAACATAAGCCCTTTCTCGTCCCATTTGTGTGCATTAATTTCCGCATTCACCCGTTCCATAAAATGTTCAGCCGTTATTGACTGCATGTCTGTTGGATCGAACTCGGGTATAGACTCAGCAATTTCTTTTACGGAATATAAACTACGCACCGCTCGTGTAACCGTATTTTGATTTTGCTCGACACTTGTTTCAGTTTCTTGTACATTGACCGGCGCTTGCGCGACCACACCGACCGCACCGACCTCAATCATTTTACGCATTTCGTCTAATTGATTTTGAATATTGTTATTCGTTTCTTGCACGTCTTCCGAACCTTTTGCCTTTATATACGTTTGAACTAATTCAGCTTTTGTTCCGCTTGTGGGCAATCTCTCAGCGCGCAAAATTTCTTTTATTGCTTCAATACACAAATCACTTATTTTGACCATTTTCAAGTTTTCATTTTTTACTTCGCTCACTAAATTCATTTACTCGTTACCTCGTTTGCGGTTTATTTCTATTCACGTTTGTTTGTATTCGCTTTATTATTTCTACGTTAACCACTCGATTCTTTACTCGCACTTTCTGTTTTTCGTTTTGTGTTCTTCCAAGATTTGAATTTATTCCTTTTAAGTTATATGTATGTATATACACATATATGTACGTGTGTAGACGCATGCGCAGTATTCACCGAAATAGCGATTTGCGCATATGCACAACACCGAGCCAAACACAAACAATTTTACACTTTGCACTCGTTGTCGCGTTTTGTTGAGTTTTATATGCTATGGATTCAGCCCGCTTCTGAATTGTAAAGAAAACGAAAACACTTCACCAATGTTTTAATAGTATAGAATTCATTTAATGTATATATTTAATTGAAGTAAAGTAAATGTATTTAGTAAGAGTTCGAATTTAAATAATGCGTGCGCGTCGCCATAGCTCAACTGACAAGAATGATAGAATACGTGACGTCATCTTGGTGCAATTGCGAGAGAGAAATGCCAAAACGCATATAAAAATATGTAAACAATGCAGAAAAATGTGTTAATTTTAATATTACATGGCCCAATTTTGCAGGAATCAATAAATATACAAAGATTGATTAATTAGGAACACGTAGCAATAATTTTGGACATGTAGCCCTTTAGATAAGTACGATTTTTAGCACATGAAAAAATTGATGTATTAACAGTGTTTGCAATTTCATGTAGACCAAAAGGAAGGTGTGCAGCAAAGTGAATTTTTCGACTTGCCATTTTAAAAAGCCATGCAGAGTGCATATTTATATTTGTGGACGGTAGCCAACCACCATAAACTCCACAGCTGTTGACTCCACAGCTTTTATTTGATGACTTTTGTACCATTTCCGAGAGGATGCATGAGTGTGGCTTTTTTGGAAGCAAATATTCTATGTCAGTAAAACATAATTTAAGTTGAACTTTTAAATGTATAATAATTTGGGCACTGTTTTGTATTAGGTACGTAACAGCGCGGTAAGATGCCGCTTGAATTAGCGCCTGGCGACCTTATCCACTGGTGCATTACCTCATACCAGCACTAAAAGAATCAGGTACTAACAAAAATAAGTAGGTAGTGAAGTTCATGTATCTATTTACTGTAGAAACTGCTTTTGTATGTATGCCATTGCCAGCAAACTAAACCAGCAACTGTCTTCATTCACCATGGAAATATACCTACTACAATTCACCAAGGAAAGGCCAACATAGTTCCATGTAGAAGCACATAGCTCACACACATAGCACAAAGCTCGATTTGGTGTTTAATGCATGTCCTCCCCGACAGAACTGCTTCCACTTTTTCGCCAGGTTTGCGTCCGTAGGAAACGAAAAAAAAACTTATATAGCACGCTTTCCTTTTGTTTTCACTATTACACTTTGCCACTGCACACCTCATTTTGCTTTTTAATGTCTCAATAATTGTTTAAAACCACGCAGAAATATTAACGCACAAATATTAAAATTGTTATTCGGTTTTTTTCGTATGCTCACATTCAACAATTGCACCAAGATGACGTCACGCACACAGCTCATTCTGTCAAATCACAAAGAGCGGATTAGCGGTACCGCGATTGGCGCAATCTCTATTTCTCTCAATCGTGCTCAACTGACCGACTGCCTAATTCTTCGTTTCTTCTTTCGTCCCCATCGTACGGTCGAGGTTGCCATGTCGTAACACTTGTCTGAGTAAATTTGATACCTTGGATTCCAAACCACCGAACCGTATTCCAGAATCGGTCTAACTAATGTTGTAAAGAGAGTTTTAGTGATATAAGGGTCACAAAATTCTTTTGACCATCGTTTCACAAATGCAAGTACACCTTTAGCCTTGTGGACTGTCACATTAATGTGAAGATTAAAATTAAGCTTAGGATCCATTGTGATACCAAGGTCCACAAAATTGTATACTTGTGTTCCAGGTTATGGTTACCTATTGTATAAGAAGAGGGATAAACAGCTCTTCGCGAGAAGCACATTACTTTACATTTCCTAAGATTTAGAGGCATAAGATTTACTTTACACCAGTAAGCCATGTTGTTTAAGTCTGATTGTAGCAAAGACCTTTCTTTAATTGAAACGTACGATTTATAGAGATTTACATCATCTGCATACATTGAAATTTTGGAAAATTGTATATCTGTAGAAATATCGTTTATAAAAAGCAAGAACAGAACCGGGCCTAGGTGGCTACCTTGAGCGACTCCTGAAGTAACATCAATGACGTCAGAGATAGTATTTTTAAACATTACCCTTTGTGAGAATATATATTGAGAATACCAACGGAAATTTCGTAGAGCAAAAAGTAGGAACTTGAGCCAACTACAATCAAGCGCAGCTATTCCGCTGCAATTCACACTTGATCATGTGGGTGATGCCACGCCAATTTTACAAACATCAATAATCTTGTGTCGTGTTAAGAGACTGTTGTAAGTTGGCATCTTAAGTTATTAGTTCTGATCCAGTACTCCATGAACTTACAGGTTTTTACACGAACTTGCAGGAAGTTACAGGAAAAATAATCCCGTACTCCAAATTCCTCAAAAATCCTGTAAATGAGAGCGATTTTTGGAGAGTTATATGGAGAATGAAGTTGCAAGATTTTACACGAACTTTTTCTTCTAGTAAAATCATGAAAAGTGGCAAGCGATCACTGGTTGACGATTTTACAGGAAAAATGGTTTTTTTGTTCCCGTACTTTTTGTTGTTACTCACTTTTTACTCTCACTTCAGAGAGTAATTTTGCTAGTTAACAGTTTTACAGGATTTTTCACGAAAAGTATTGGATCAGAGCTATTGAAATATCGGAGTTTTCGTATTTGTAAAATTTACTGTTATATGGGAAGTGGCGGTAATATTATTCCGATTTAAAAAAATTTCAACATATTGCTTTTTTGATAAATGTGCCGAGTTTCGTAGAAATTGATAAACCGGTTACCGAGATACACATATGTAGCACGATTGAGAGAAATAGAGATTGCGCCCATCGCGGTACCGCAAATCCGCTCTTTGTAAATTTGACAGAATCAGCTGTGTGCATGACGTCATCTTGGTGCAATTGTTGATTGAGGAAAACCAAATAACGATTTAACTGGGTACGGTTTAGTTATTAGCCCAATAATTTCGGGCTATTGTGTTCGAATGGGTGACCCGATCAAAAAAATTCGCACACGCTTGTAGTCAAGGGTCTACAATTTATTGTAAAACCTAATTTTGTAATTTTCGGTCACTAATTTATTAATAAATTCGGTGTGAAGAGTGCACTTTTTTGTGAATTTCGGAGTGTGTTCTACGCCGGAGTTATATGCACAAGAAATGTTGAATACCTTTGACAATAAGAAGGTGTTCTGCACAAAAATAATGTTAATACAGTTTACATTTCCGGTGTCAAAATGCTAATTTTAGACCATTTTCCAATGGTCCCACAGAGGTATGTGGAAGGTTTCGTGGGATCAGATGTGACCTTTTACAAAGTGTGAACTGTGCTCTTTCTAGTGGGTTAGATATCAAGACCTACGCCCCCTCCGCCTACTAACCCAAAAACAGTGGGCGAATAACTAATCATTTCAAATTTAATTATTTGCGCGTTAATATTTCTGCGTAGTTTTATACAATCATTGAAACATTACAAAGCAAAAGGAAGACTGCAGTGGCAAATTGTAAAAGTGAAAACAAAAGGCAAACGTTCGATATAAGTAAGTTTTTTTCGTGTACATATCTACATACATATAACTTCATGCATTTTTCCAACATCCGGCATGTGCTGAAGATCGTACTTACCTAAAGGGCTACATGCCCAAAATCATTGCTACCTGTTCCTATTTAATTAAACTTCGTATATTTATTAATTCCTGCAAAAGTGGACCATTTAATATTGATATTAACACATTTTTCCGCATTGTTTACATATTTTCCTATGCGTTTTGGCATTTCTCTTTCGCAATTGCACCAAGATTCTTGCATATGTAGGCGTAAGTGGGCGGTGCCACGCCCATTTACCCAAACATTTCCCTAAGTATCATTTTCTGCTAAGAGGTCATTACAAATACCGATTTTGAGTAAATTAGCTTAAATAGTTGCTTGTTTATCGCAGTTTTCGAATTTCTGTAAATTACCTTTATATGGGAGGTGGGCGTGGTTCTTGTCTGATTTCAAAAATTTTCAACGGGTTTCTTAGTGAGGTTCTAACCAATGTCCGCACCGAGTTTGGTGGGAATTAGTGGAGGGACTACAGAGGTATAGCATAACTGGGCGGTGCCAGGCCCATTTTCCAAAAATTTCATAACTGTCTTATTCTATGCCCAAATTTTACTTCGCATACCAACTTTCAGCAATTTGGATCTAGTATTTGTGGAAATACAGTAGTTTTTGCATGTTTTGAAAATACCGTTACATGGGAGGTGGGCGTGGTTATTGTTCGATTTTGCCCATTTTCAATCCCAACCTACCTTGGAAAAATGGCAGCCTACCTACCAAATTTCGTTGACATATCTCAATTTTTTCTCGAGTTATCGTGTACACGGACAAACGGACGGACAGACATGGCTTAATCGATTTCTCTTTTCATTCTGAGCATTTATGTCTACATTTGTACTTCCTTTTTGCTGTTACAAACAACCGTTATGCGAACAAAGTTTTAATACCCTTGTGCCCAAGTGCGCTCGGGTATAAAAATGGTAGAAGTGATAGCTATTTCGTAGATCACCACATCTCCTCATCAACTGGCTGAATAAGCTGGGGTCGTTGGATCAAATCCCACTGAAGAAGTCTGATGAGATGTGGTGATCTCCGAAATAGCTATCACTTCTATCATTTTTATAAATTATTGTTACTTTTCCACAATAGCTTCACATTAAAAACGGCCTCAAGCTCAATAAAATTGTTGAATTTTTGAATTCTTTAACTTAGATCCAAGGGTTTATGGTGGAGTCTGTATTTTCCCGAAATTTGTATTTTTACGTTTTGGCTTTATTTTTCTACCGTAGCCGCCTGAGATAGAATACACCATCAGAGCTTATCGGAGCTCGAATTACTGCCCGGCATAGTTTGTGTGCCCGCGCGCACGTGGTAGAAACTAATCGACTTACTTGCCCATTTTCTATTTGCTTACGCGCTATTTGCATTAGGAATGGAACCTTTCTAAGTATTAATCGAAAATCGCCTGAGATCACCAAAGCCAAATGAATTTTAGTCAACAGTTATACAATGAAATTACAGATTTTTTATTTTAATATATTACCAAATACAACTAAAACTTTCTGGAGCTAAAAAAGTGCTAGATAATTTTGAAAAGAGCTAAAAAGAGCCAGGAGCTAAATCCCAATTTTCGGAGCTAAATAGGAAAATAACGAGCTGAATCTACCTACAAAAGCACCAAAATGGCAACACTGTTGGCGATACAGCAGCGGATCAACATCGCGAGTGATGTTCCGCTTTTTTCATGAATGCAAATATGCCTTGCGAGAAATATGCATGTATGTACATTATGGCGGGTAAAATTTGTTATCTACTTTGTTTCGGCGACTAGCGTATTCTACTGGCAATTATGAACAAAAAGTTCCATGAAACATAGCTCTAATGGCTTTCGAGCCTCCTTATTTTTAAATTTAATTGTTAATCCAAATCCAATTTCTTTTTTTTTTACCGACTTCAATTCAATTCAATTGATGACATATATAACATACAAAGTAGGTATCAAACTTAAGTAGCGTAAGAAAGATTAATTTCCAAAACATTTTTGAAGAAGGTTGCCAACTGTTAATTCAACTAAATTGATAAGTTAAATGAAATGTTGTAATATGGGTGTCAAAATAAAGTGGTTTAGAAAGCTTTGTTTGGAAAATATTCCTAAAGAGGGTTGCCACCTGTTTGAAGAATTCAAATCAATTCATATGATAAGGTAAATTAAATATTACGACATGGGAGTCAAAATAAAGTGTTTTAACATAACTTAGTTTCTAAATATTTTTTGTAGAAGTTTGTCACCTGCAGGGTTCGAAATTTCAGACTTTGGTATCGATACTCTAAAAGTATTAGCGAAAAATGTATCGATACTACTCAGTATTGAACTCATTAAATACGTGTTTTGGGATACTAAAATTATTTTATTCTTCAATCGTATATCTAGTTATTTCCTGAAATTAAAACAATACAAACTTAAAATATTTGATTTTTATTTCATTGCAGAACTTTCTTTCACGTAAGAAGTAATTTTAATGTTAAATGTACATATATACATACATACATATTAGGGCGGGTCAATTTCTATCGATCGATTTTTTTCGACATTGTTCCTAGCATATTCAGATCCTTCATAAAATTCTAAGAAAAAAAATCTTCCCGACCATAGCCCTAAAGTCAATTTCGAGCCTGCGCATTTTTAAAAGAAGATATCTTATATATAAAAATGAGCGATACTCGCAAATATTATTAAAAGTTTTTGAGGCTCGCATCAATGTGGAATACTGTAACTCCGTCAAGTTAGTGTTTATTGATGGCAAACAAACTACTATCATGTTTGGCAATGATATCACCCCATCGAACAATGCAGAAAAAGAGAACAAAGCCGAAGTATTAGCCGAAGCTGTTCATACAAATGTTCCCCAATTGAACTAACAAAAAAATATGGCCTACGACTCTTTTATAGAAGCTGCGGACGCTGGAGTAAATCTTAAACAAAAAACAAAACCGACTTCAATTCTCATATACAAATTTAAGAATACCGTTATTTTCTTCATGGCCCAATTATCGGATCTACACTCAATTAGTAGGAGACTACCTCTGAGGAACCACCTTTCTTTTAGAAAAGAATTATAGGAAACGGATAACGTAGTCCAAAGTTATGCGGTAACATACATACAAAAATATTACGATGAATTAATAAAATATGCAGAATAATATTTAATAAAGTGTTACGGATATATTTTTTTAATACAAACCTGTGCTCGGGAGTTTATTGATAAGAAAAACTAATTCCTGATATCTATTTTTTATTTAAAGAACCGCAAGATTGCACTACAAAGCAAATTACAAATTTTTTACTATTGTAACGGGAGAAGTTACTGTATGTATTTTTTTTATGTACAGTGTCGAACAAAAGTTTTGGCACAGTAAATTTTCGCATCACATATATGCAAAGTTTTTAATTTATTTCCGATAATTTTTTATAAAAACATAGTTCATACTACACCAAAACACATAAAAATCAAATGTGTAAACTTTGTGCAAAACTCAGGAAAATTCAACAAATCTGCATCCTAATTTGCAATTTTATATTCAGATTTTCAAGCAACTTCAAACTTGCACTTTGATAAATTAAAATTGAATGGATTATTAAACTGCATACTTGGTATTTTTCTAAATAATACTTTGCCTATATTGCGAAAAATTCACTATGCCAATACTTTTGTTCGTTACTGTAAGTAAATAAAACTTTAACTTAAAAAAACCAAAAAAAAATTAAATTTTACAATATTTCAAAATTATTTTTCGAATCATAAATTTTTTTATGATTAACAATGTATTTATATATTTTTAGGGTTTTAGATCCTTTTTGCTTTCAACACGAGGTATATTTTTTCTACTTTCTATTGTCATAGCCATAACTCCCTCTCTATTTTTATCAATCAATCAATCAGTTTTATAATTTTTTTCGGCATTTTTCCTAATTACAAGTAGAGCTTTATAAAACTTTTATAACACCAAATGTTTATCAAGCTTAGGATTTTGTGTTATCCGGGCAGGCTTATTTATTTTACCAGCGAATATGTTTTCTTTATTAAGTTTACCCAGTTACCCATTTTAAACTGCTACATGTACTGTATCAGCGGTTAAAACTTGTTAAATTTTTATTTAAAATTTTCGGTAAGGAATAAGCGAGTGGATGAAAAATATATAACGGTAAGAACGGCCCATATATACATATGTATTAGAAAGAATACACACATGCGACGACTCTAGCCATTGTGTGTCACTCCTTTAAATCATAGTTTTTTTTCTTATTGTATTAAAAAAATAACGTTCGTAACACTTTAGTAAATATTAATCCGTATATTAACTTAGTATATATTAAAGACTAGAAGGTGACCCGGTGAACTTCATAGCATCTATAATTTATTTGAATTTCACTTTGATCAATTATAACAAATCATCAAAATGCAATACAATGAGATCACTAATACTGCCTGCTGTTACAGCTGATAAAAGATTCCACACATATGAGATGTGCCACGCCCCTTTTTACAAACTCATTTATATACATATATCTTTCCATAAGCACCTACCATAGGTATCTGTGCATTTCAAATTTCGAGTTCATGTGACTATAATTCCGAAGTTAGAGCTGATTAAAAATGTTCACTATGGGAGGTATCCCCCATCCCCCTCCCCCGCTTGGCGAGTTCGAATTTTTTTACCCTATTATAGGTCCAAGAGTCATGGCAATACTTTGGCAAAATTTTATTCGATTCTGTCCATCCGTTTAGGCTGCAACCTGGCACATACATACATACTACTTCCACAAATATATAGTAGATTTGCTTTGAAGCGCCATCTTGCGGTTCTTTAAATAAAAAATAGATATCAGAAATGAATTTTTCATATCACAAAACTCCGGAGCACAACTCTTTATTACAAAAAAAAAAAAACATTCCTAACACTTTAGTAAATATTAATCTGATTATGGACCTAGTATTAATTAAAGATATATTCTTTTAAAATTGCGCAAGCTCGAAATTGATTTTAGAGCTATGGTCTAAAGGGCTTTTTTTCTTTTTTTTAGAATCTTATGTTGAATCAGAATCTGCTAGAAACGATGTCGAAAAAAAATTTACCCGCCCTAATACATATATATATATACTTTCACGAATTTATAATTTTATTAAGATTTTTTGTAAACCTTTTGGGTATGAATTTTTGTAGCCTATTCAATTTTAGTATAATAATGTGCAAGTTTGAATTAAAAGAGAACGGGAAAAGGATACACGTAAAGTTGAATAGGTTACAAAACTGCATACCCAAAAGGTTTCTAAAAATTCTGCATTTTCGTGAAAGGATACACGTAAAGTTGAATAGGTTACAAAACTGCATACCCAAAAGGTTTCTAAAAATTCTGCATTTTCGTGAACTTTGCGTATTTGCCTTATTCATAAAAAATAAAAACTGAAAAATGTATGAAAATGTTATTTTATTAAGCTCTTTAAACCTACTTTATTTTTTATGAATAAGACCATTAAACTTTAACTTATTTGGTTTATGTTATGCAACACACTACACGAAATTTCAGTTTATTTTAAGTGATGGACAAAATTTAATGATAGTAATGCATTTAAGCGAAGAAATTGGGTTGCCAATGGAAGAAAAAATTTAAAAAGTGTGTTTTTTAAAAATTTTTCGATACTACGAGTACTTTGCAAAGTATCGAGTAATATTACCAAATAAGGTATCGAGTATTAAAGTACTAATTTTTATACCCTCAGTAGCGATGCTTGTCAATATCGATAGTATCGTTCGAGCCCTGGTCACCTGTTTGAAAAATTTAATGCACTTGATAGTTGTTTGTTGAAAAGGAAAATGAATTAGCAACAAGAGTTTACGGGATGTACATAGCTCAGTGGTTAACGCTTCTGACTTTGAACATCGAATTCGCAGGTTCGATCCCTGCTGAAGTCTAGAAAAAGAAGTCTGATGAGGAGATGTGGTGATCTCCGAAATAGTGCTATAACTTCTACCGCTTAGACTTTGTTGCTTTTTCAATTTTTCCTAATAAACAATCGTGGTACAAAGCTCAATAAAAATATTAAAAATTCAATAAAATTTAAAATTTATCCGCATTTGCCCTTTAAACGCAAATTTTGTTCTGATAAAAATACGATTGATGGGCACTTGAGCTACTTAAGAAAACGGTACTAAATTGATAAGATATATGCAATATGACAAGTTTGGAATGAAACAAAAGGTACTTAAGAAATCTTTGATTATAAAACATTTTTCAATTGCGTTGTCACCAATCAAAGACAACAAATTTAAAATTAAAGTAAATATGGCAACGAACGAAAGGCGTTTGAAAAAGCTTTATGAGAATCATGGCGCAATAAACAGGTGAAGTAATAAGGCAGCATTCTCTGTTCATTTTCTGACATTCGGCTGCCTTATTTTTCACAATGTTGCCTTTATTCGTTGAACGTTTTGTGTGTTGCTTCTTTGGAAGTATTTACATATATTTTGGGGGCCATTTGGCCATTTATTATTTGCTTGCAACATTGTTTTTTTCTAAACTTTTCCGTTTGAATTTATGTGGAAATTTTGTTTTTTTTCTAAAACTTTCCTTTGAATTTTTGTGGAAAAATACTATATAATTTATTTGTGATTAAAAAATTAACAATGCCTAAGCCAAGCTGTGTAATTTGCAGAAAAACGGGTACTTACGAAGGTGTCCGTTTGTTCCATTCACCAGCGGAGCAGGTTAGGCTGAATAAGTAGGTAATTTCAAATATTTTATGGCGAAGTAATTTCTTGCGGCAAAAGGTATAATCGATTAATCTTTTTAAACCTGCCATATATACCTACATATTTAAATTTATTTATTTAAACCTTATAACCATTAATATCACGTGTTGCGTTTTTGTATTCACGTTGCTGATTTCATGTATCTAATTTCATCTCTTCATAAAATTATCAAGATTTTATCTATGCATCTAACGCAAACGTCAAGCTGTGAAGCTGTGTTTTTCTGTGATCTGTTTAAATTTTGTGTTTAATAAAGCTGTTTACGCTTATTAAAGTAAAAAATAAAAAAAGTGTTAATAAACTTCTGGTGCACAATTTAAAGATAAGTAAAACATCAATTTCTTGTAAATTTGATTAGTTTAACTTGATATTCTTAATTGCATGTGCCGAGTATTTTGTTTCATATAATATATTGTTGTTGTACGATTGTTTTTGTTTGTGCACATTGATTTTGCTCTTTTTGTCTTTTTGTCATTTCTGCTGTTTCATCTTTGTCACAGCTGTTTGCGTTGTGTTTATTAGGTGTCTAATATACAGTGCATTTAAAACTGTTCGCTAACTGATATTTACCAGCTGATTGGTTCACTGATTAATACATCGTTTTCAAAACTGTTTTTGCTTTTTTGCTTCTAAAACCTAAAAATAAATATAATTTTAAACATGTCGTGTATTTACACCAATTGCCACGTTAAAAGCGACTCCTATGTGCCATGCTGGCTCTGCGATGGGATTGCCCATATAAAATGTGCTGGTTTGAGCGGTAGAGTATTAGACGCTATTAACGAGGGTAAGGGTCTTCGTTGGTCTTGTCAAAAATGTAGATCAACCGAAGTTGATTTATTTAAATTCTT
>NW_016158505.1:67780-67921 GCF_001687245.7 Rhagoletis zephyria | reverse complement strand
CAACCCTCCACACTCTGAGGATAGCCGAGAAAATAAAGGTGGGCATGTTATTAGTCCACCTAAAAAGACAGCCACGGATTCTAGTAAAAAAAAATCTCCATCCCAGTCCTTAGAACTTATTAATTTATCTTCTACATGCCT
>NW_016158505.1:63542-66415 GCF_001687245.7 Rhagoletis zephyria | reverse complement strand
ATAGCCCGGCCCTCCTGGCTGAGGTAAATTTTAATGTTCCTTCTCGAGTGTCAAGACACTTTCGACCTCTATTTTTAAAGCCATGCAAAACTAATTTTGAACTAAACGAATCATTCCGTGGTTTATGTCAAGGTTTTACAGTCATTCCAGCACGTTTGACGTATCGGACTCGATTTTTACTATAAAGAAAACTATTATTTCCACTCTCAATAATTGTAATACTATCTTAAGCATATCCAATCAGCTGATGAATTTGATTCTGTAGCTGAATAGTTTTAGATCTCGACACTTAACAAACTCCTGTTTCCACTACTCGGCACCAAAAAACTAAAAAAAAACTAGTAATTTTTAGCAAAAAAAAAACCGACTTCAACTCCCATATAAAAAAAATATATATATATATATATCTCATGATCCTCTGATCAGATTAGTATGGGACCACCTCTGAGACACTACCTTTCCGATGCAAAAAGAATTATCGAAATCGGTTGACGTTGTCCAAAGTTATGCGGTAACACACATAAAAAAAAAAAAAAAAAAAAAATTCCGACGAACTGATAACCTCCTCCTTTTTTAGAAGTCGGTTAAAAAAAAGGTTCCGTACGTCATGCGGACTGCGCCCCTCGTGTCGGTTGGGCGGGAATGGAGGGTAAAAAGCCGTTGGGATTAATTAATTAAAATCCGTCGGTGGGTCCTTGGAAGTATTCTTTGTGGAAAATCTGTTTTTGCCTCAAGACATCGAGTTGTACGGCATTAAATGTCACTTCTAATTGGTTACTGCATTGGCTACTTTTATTGAGATTTTTGTATGCATTTGTCAGTTAGTATTTGAAATATTATTTGTGAAAAATCTTTTTTACTAATTTCTTCATTTTAACATATTTTTCTGCCTAAAAATATCAGTTTGTGCGGCATTAAAATGATGTTTTGAAACCGTAGTTGGACCTTTCATCTAGAATGATATAGACACTTCTCAATCTGGGTGGTCTTCAGTATCTATGCTCTTGATTGCTTCTCTTTGTGCGAACTATTCCGTGGATTTAGTACATCACATTACTCTTATTAGCGTCAAAATCTTAATTTAAGTTTCTAATTATTATTTATTACATTGGCTGTAAATCCTTAAAGCTCTTTGTTATTGTTAGTGTATGTCTTTCAATACTAAATACAAACGTAATCCACAAAGTTGTTGAGCTTCTACACATCTAATTTGAATAAAAAATAATAAATTATGCTTAGTTAATTTAAATGGCTCTTTTATTTTTCAAATAGAGATATTTCAAAAGTAATTTTTAATACTATGTATGTATTTGTATATTTTGTTGTCAAAAATTTAATTCTTTTTAATATTTCTGGTCTTTAACCTTAAAAAAAATCTAAGGGGCGAATACTTCCAATAAGGTTGTGTCAAATCTTCCTTCTCGCTCTTATTACTTCACATGGTATTATTCCACCATGATGAGAATGAACAATTTACATTTTATTTCCATTTATTTCCGAACGAGTTATTCAAAAACTCTTTGATCGAGATATTTTTAAAAATGGTCTACTGATATTAACTTTTATACTGAGGATTAAAAGAGTTGAAATATAACTTATGAAATCTTTTGCGAAACAAAAAATATTAAACAAGCTACTTATGCAAACGTAAGAAATAATAAAAACCTGAAAAAATATTAAAATATCAGATGAACGCTGTTTAAAAAGTTCTTGGTGGAAACATAACATTTTGTCACCAATTTTTTTTTCAAAGAATCAATTAAATTTTTAACATAAATAATTTCGTTCGGGGTTGCCACAGTCTGCCACGCATCATCATCTAATTGCACAGGGCAACACTAAGTTTGGTGCGGCAAATGTTAAAATTAATTTTGATAAATTTGAGAAAAACGTGATCAAAGTGTCAAAATAAGTCGGACAGTGATAAATGATTTGCTTTAAAATATTCGTCCAATTGCTCGTAGGCAAAATCAACATCCATACATTTTCCTCCAAAAAAAATTTTAGCAAATACTAGCAGACCCGGCGAACTTCGTCCCGCCCAAAATTTTTATATACTTTATTGAAACTTTTTGGTCCAACATTTTTACCAACAATTCACGTTTACGATTTCTATTGGCACATTTGTCTGCTAAGATTAAGGTTTGGTGGTTATTTGCCGCTTTAAATAACCTAAGCAAAGTGTTATATCCGTTCTTGAAATTCTCCAGTTGTGCGGCATTTCATAGCACGGTTATTCGCGAAGCGAAATAAATTTTTTCCTCTTCACTCCCTGGCGGCAACAATGACCCGGTTCTATAGTGAATGTCCTAGAAGCTTTACAGTATAGTAGGTTGCAATTTCAAAATGGGTGCAAATCATTGTTCTACAGAAATGCAATATACATATACTTATTTCAGACGAAATACCTTAAAAGTTTGAACGCACAATAATATTGGAAAATCACATCCATTGGGCCAATTGCAACGCAGGAGCGTTCGATATACTCAATGGTGCAACAGGTCGATTTAATCTGACCTTCACGGCCCGCAACAGGTCGATTTAATCTGACCTTCACGGCACCTTTTCTCATTTGGCTATTTTTAGTTATAACTCGACTTCGGCGCCACTTGGCAGCATGTTTTTGCAATAGTATTGCTCTTACCATTACCAATACATATTTAAGATATTAGCCAAATCGGATCATAAATAAGATTTATTGTAATAACTCAACTACAGCGCCAACTGGCGGATTAAATTGTAAAACTAAACCATCCGCAACGCCTGGGTTCAAACCCTGGTCAAAGTAACATCGCAAAAAAATAGAAAAAAGTTTTTTCTTAACAGCGGTCGTCCCTCGGCAGGCAATGGCAAACCTCCGAGTGTATTTCTGC
>NW_016158505.1:63312-63500 GCF_001687245.7 Rhagoletis zephyria | reverse complement strand
TGTATGGGAAGTGCCACGCTCCCTTTACATATAGATTTTTTTCAGCCTAAAACCAACCTTGGGACGAGTGCGGCCGGTGGCAGTTTCAAAAAAATCGGTTCAGCCGCTCTCGAGCCTTGCGAAAACTAACAAACGGCTTTCTAAATATAAATTAGTTGAGATATATTATATATTATAATTATATTTTG
>NW_016158505.1:59413-63120 GCF_001687245.7 Rhagoletis zephyria | reverse complement strand
TACGTACCGAATTTTAAGCAAATCGGACCATAAATGCGATTTTTTGGAATAGATCGGTCCCTGGTCCACTTCTCGGAAAAAATTGATCACATATGCTAATACATGCTAAAAAGCTATCTGCGCACCGAATTTTAAGCAAATCGGACCGTAAATTCGATTTTTTCGAATAGATCGGTCCCTGGACCACTTCCCGGAAAAAATGGGTCATATATGCTAATATATGCTAAAAAGCTACTTACGTACTAAATTTTAAGCAAATCGGACTATAATGAGATTTTTTCGAATAGACCGGTTCCTGGTCCACCTACCCGGAAAAAATGTAAAATTTTTTAGCCTAAAACATGGTGGTTACCGAAAGCTATTTGTACACAAAATTTCATGAAAATCGGACCAGCCGTTCGCGAGATTACCTGTTACAAAAAAAAGGACTTCTCTTTATATAATTAGTATAGATAAAAAAGAAATTGGCTAGGAATCAATGAATAAAATTAAAAATAAGGAGGCCCGAAATCTATTTTAGAGCTATGCTTCCATGGACTTTTTTGTTCAGAATTGCCAGTTGAATACTTCAGTCGCCGAAACAAAGTCGGTTATATTCATTAAGAACAAATTGACCCGCACTAATGTACATACTTCCTGGCTGAAAATGCTTTAGGTGGAATGCAATGCCATTTCTGTTGTAAGCCATTTAAAATAATAGGGAATATGCTATTAAAAGCAAGTTTTAATCTATTCATAAGGATATGAAAATCTTTAATTAACATAAAAGACATAATCCAAAAAATATAAATTTTAAGTTGAGTATGAAGAAATTACCGCTATTTCTTGTTATATGTTATATATATGTATACTAGCAGACCAGGCGAGCTTCCTCCCGCCCAAAATTTGTATTTTTTTATTGAAACGTTTTGTCCAACATTTTCACCAACAATTCACGTTTACGATTTTCATTTGCACATTCATCTGCTAAGATTATGGTTTGGTGGTCATTTGCCGCTTTAAAAACCCTAAGGAAAGTGTTATATCCGTGAAGAAGTTCTTGAAATTCTCCAACTGTGCAGCATTTCATAGTACGGTTATTCGCAAAACGAATTAAATTTGAAGAATTTTTTCCTATTCACTCCCTGACGGCAACAATGACCCGGTTCTATAGTGAATGTGTCCTAGAAGCTGTACAGTATAGTTGGTAGCAATTTCAAAATGGGTGCGAATCATTGTTCTACAGAAATGCAATATACATATGTATTCATATTTCAGACGAAATACCTTTAAAGCTTGAATGCATAATAATATTGGAAAATCCATTAGGCCAATCGTAACACAGGAGAGTTCGGTATACTCAATGGTGCAACAGGTCGATTTAATCTGACCTTCACGGCACCTTTTCTCATTTGGCTATTTTTAGTTATAACTCGACTTCGGCGCCACTTGGCAGCATGTTTTTGCAATAGTATTGCTCTTACCATTACCAATACATATTTAAGATATTAGCCAAATCGGATCATAAATAAGATTTATTGTAATAACTCAACTACAGCGCCAACTGGCGGATTAAATTGTAAAACTAAACAAACCCACTCAAACACAAACAAAAAATTTCGTTAAAATCCGTACAACCATTTAGGAGGACTTCACTCACAAACACACCTACAGAAGAATTATAAATACATGCAAAGATAGCTAAAATTCGGTACGTTTGTAGGCCTCACGCCCCCTTTTCAAATAACCTCAATTTTCTCCATGAGTATGAGCTTGATTTCATATACATACATATGTCCATACGAAGCTCCAGTACTGTACCGTTAACACTTTCAGAGATATGCAGTATGAAAAATTCGGTTTGTATGTGAGGTGGCACGCCCCCTTTTCCAATAGCTCCAATTTTTCTTCAAGAGTATGCGGTTGATTGCGTATATATCCGTACCAAGTTCCAGAACTATACCGTGAACACTTCTAGAGATACGCAGTATGAAAAATTTGGTTTGCATTGGAGGTGCCACGCCCCCTTTTCCAAGAGTATGCAATTGATTTCGTATACCTCCGTACCAAGTTCCAGAACCCTACCATGAACACTTCCAGAGATACTTAGTATGAAAAATTTGGTTTGTATGGGAGTCCCACGCCCCCTTTTCCAATAGCTCCCATTTTTCTCCAAGAGCATGCGATTGATTTCGTATACGAAGTTCCAGAACTCTACCATGAACACTTCCAGAGATATGGAGTCTGAGAAAATTCGGTTTGCATTGGAGGTGCCACTCCCCCTTTACATATAAATATTTTTTTTTAGCCTAAAACCATGCTTGGGAGACGTCTCAGCCGTTCTCGAGCTTTGCGAACACTAAAAAACAGCTTACTAAATATATATTAGTATAGCTGTATTATATATTATTATTATATTTCGGCTGTATTCGTTGTTTCTGATTGTCGCAACAAAACTTGCCTAGTGACGAATTCGCTCCTTAATATGGTGGTTGCTCAAAGCTATTTATATTTGAAATTGCATGAAAATTGGAAAACAGGATCCTATAAGCCTATCCAGGCAAAAAGCTACCTACGTACAAAATTCTTCAAGAAATTACAACACCAACAAGGTACAACGAATAAACCAGACCAGAGACGAAGACTTACAATCACTCGCCCCACATACTGATGATATCTACGAGACAGGAAGTGCTTTTGTAGGAGAATAAACGGATTACCGTGTCTCCAAAGGCGGTGTCAAACGACAGGTATATCCGTTAATATTTTAATTGATACAGGTGCGACAAATAATTATATTAGCTCTAAGTGTAAATTAGGAGAATCTTTACCCATAAAACCGGTTAAAGTTAAAACGCTTCATGGATACTCTTTGACCAAAGCTAAGAAAATTATTACATTACTCAATCATATAGTATTTTTTGAAACCGAAGCTTTAGAGGAGTTCGATATGCTTCTGGGTGAACACGGTCTTAGGGTCTTGAAAGCAGAAATTAACATTTTCGAGTATAAACTCTCATATAAATATAAAAAGCAAGTAGTTAGCGACCAAAAAGTGAATTTCACAATTAATAACGACATGTATAAAACTGAAATTGAAAATATCATGAGAATAAATGACGAAACTAACGAAATCCTTCCGTTTACGACTACAATACAAGCTACAACTAGGAAATCAGAAGATCCTATTTGGGTGAAGCAGTATCCGTATCCGATAACAGACAATGAGTTTATTTATTTATTTAAAATTTTTGTACAGCTAAGACAATTCAGTCTTTTATATGTACATCAACAAAGAATTATAATCTATACTAACATAATTTGCCAAGAAAAGATACAAACTAAAATATATGAGTTCTTAATGTAAACTTAATACTAATACAGCAAATGTGAATGATTAAAGAGGAAAACGGAGATGTATAATGTAAGAGAATAGGTAGAAGAAGAAAGAAAAAGGAATAAAGGTACACACCAAGATTATTTGTAGTCAGAGGACATATCAAGGCCACTAAAGTATTGAATTATTAACTTTTTGAAGTTGCTTCTATTCAGTCTAGCTTTAACACTTTCTGGAATGGAGTTCCACAGTCTTACAGCGCTAATGAAAAACAGTCGACTGGAAGTAAGCGAATTATATTTAGGGACAACCAAGCTGTTATGTCTCTGTGATTTGGTTAGTTGAAGCTTTTCATATAAATATTGCGGGACTTTCCACTCTAACAATTTAT
>NW_016158505.1:44136-56032 GCF_001687245.7 Rhagoletis zephyria | reverse complement strand
TAGAATGCTGCATCGTAGTCAGCTGAAAAATGGAATGAATATCCAAAAATTCTTTTTCTACCGTTACTTTCTGTGGAAATTTGTCTCGCATAAAAATCATGTTTTGCTTTGTTCAATTTGCAGCGAAGTTGAAGTCAGTTAATGAAGTGACGTACAACAGTGAGGAAGTACAATTTTAAGCTTAACTAAATATGCATGTATGTACATACCGATTTTAAAGAAAATCTAAATACCTAAATACATACATAAGTATGTACGCTGATTTATAAAAATTTTAATTAATTTTAACCTTTTAAGACATTTTCTGATTTCTATTTAATATAAATAAGTATGTACTTATCTAGCCATTCTACATTAGTTTCTCTGTAAGGCATTCTTTGTTCGCTTCTCTGGATTCTGTTTATCCATGCGTTCTCCCTTCGTTTGTAGGTAATGCTGCGGGTAAGGGCTTACCTCCAATGACATGCCCATGTTAAAATAAGGCCTTCTTGAAGCGAAACGGTAAGCGATTCCCATCGCCTAGCTCGTTTCCACTTTTGTTTCTGTGGTAATCGTGTTTTTTGCTGGGCTGCTTAACAAACAAATACGAACGCAAACCGAACAAATAACCAATTGGAGCCGCACCAATACCAAACCACGTAGGTGCAGACATACATTTAGACTTATTTCACATGAACGGGAACACATACATCAGCACAACTGATAAATACTCAAAGTACTTATACATACGGGAAATTCCAAGTAAAAATAATACATACAAATACATTGACGAAATATTATCACAGATTTACCCAAACGCCAAGTATGTAATGACAGATAACGAATCAACATTCACGGGCATATGTGCGAAACAAGTCTACGAAAAACTACAAATTGTATATACAGTTACACCAACATTTCATGCGGCAACCAACGGTCAAGTTGAGCGTACACATAGCACCCTGATCGAACTCGCTAGAGTCCTAGCACAGGAACATAACCACTCACCGGAAGACGAAATTTTTAACGCGGTACGACAATACAACAAAACAATTCACTCAGTCACAGGAGAGAAACCCGAGGACGTGTTCTTCAATCGAGGAGGGTATCCTGACATTCAAAAAAAACTCAAAACAAATCAAAACAAAGTGCTTCCATACCACAATAAAAATCGTAAGAGTATCACTTACAAAAAAGGGGACGTTATATACTCCAAAACACACCGTCGAAACAAAAACGTACGAAAATACGCGAAACATACAATAAAAGAAGACAGAGGTGACACAATACTTACAAATCGTGGTACAGTTATACACAAAGACAATATACGAGTGCAAGCATGCAAAGAATAATAATTTTATTTTTAACCTCCACCGCCCTCTGCGACAGTATAATTGATTTAAAGGACAAAAAATACGTAATGATAGAAACCGACCCAGTATACGTGTACCACGACACTTCATTTTTATATCATGTAGCAAACATTTCAAAAATATTAGCACCCTATGAGAAAATAGTACGATCTACTTACAATCTCGAACAAAACTCAGTAGATCAAATATTAGTCAACAAAATAGAGACACTTAAGTCACAATTACTTCCTAACATCTTTAGGATTAGACGTTCACTTAACTTTCTAGGGTCAGCTCTTAAAATTATTGGGGGTACACTCGATCAAGACGACTTAATAGTAATTAAGACGGGATTAAATATGCTGATAGAAAACAGTAACAAACAAAAGAAAATAAATTCACAGTTTGAAAGAATTTTAGAGACTCTCGATCCTAAAACTATAACAGATGATTTAGTGATGACCGCAGTATACAACGAACTATCCTCTGTCGCTAATACAATTAATTTTGCAAAAATGGAAACTTCTACGCGGGAACTCTAAACTTAAAGGATATTCAACAAATAGTATCCAATGAAGCATTAGAATAACCTTTAATAAATATATTAGAATACTCTGACATACATGTCTGCTACTTTAACCACGCAATTGTAACTGTATATAAATATCTAATATTTAACACAAAATGTAACTTGTTCAATATATACCANCAATACTTACAAACCGTGGTACAGTTATACACAAAGACAATATACGAGTGCAAGCATGCAAAGAATAATAATTTTATTTCTAACTTCCACCGCCCTCTGCGACAGTATAATTGATTTAAAGGACAAAAAGTACGTAATGATAGAAACCGACCCAGTATACGTGTACCACGGCACTTCATTTTTATATCATGTAGCAAACATTTCAAAAATATTAGCACCCTATGAGAAAATAGTACGATCTACTTACAATCTCGAACAAAACTCAGTAGATCAAATATTAGTCAACAAAATAGAGACACTTAAGTCACAATTACTTCCTAACATCTTTAGGATTAGACGTTCACTTAACTTTCTAGGGTCAGCTCTTAAAATTATTGGGGGTACACTCGATCAAGACGACTTAATAGTAATTAAGACGGGATTAAATATGCTGATAGAAAACAGTAACAAACAAAAGAAAATAAATTCACAGTTTGAAAGAATTTTAGAGACTCTCGATCCTAAAACTATAACAGATGATTTAGTGATGACCGCAGTATACAACGAACTATCCTCTGTCGCTAATACAATTAATTTTGCAAAAATGGAAACTTCTACGCGGGAACTCTAAACTTAAAGGATATTCAACAAATAGTATCCAATGAAGCATTAGAATAACCTTTAATAAATATATTAGAATACTCTGACATACATGTCTGCTACTTTAACCACGCAATTGTAACTGTATATAAATATCTAATATTTAACACAAAATGTAACTTGTTCAATATATACCATGCATACAAACATGGAAAGATATTATTAGATTCTAAGATAGCAAAATGTAACAATGTCTTTGCACCTATTGAAAAAAGTAAAAATTATGTTAAGAACTCGGACAATTGCACTATTAACATATTGGAGAATAAGCCTGCCCAATGTGAAGTGATACACGAAAACAACGCACCACTCCAAATACTTGAAAACGGAAATATCATAACAGATTATAACCACACCTGGAACAACATAAAAATAGATGGGCCGAAATTAATACAATTCAACACAATCGCTGGAAAACTATATTCCAACATGCAACAGGAATACAAAGATGCCATATACAAACAACATGACGAACAACTAGAGGTCCTAAGCATCATCGAATCCAATTCCGATTATAAATTTAGCAATATTCAAGAAATGTCAACTTTCCTGATACCAATCGAGGAACATCCCATCCAATACACCTTCTACTGCATCCTGGGGTTATGCACACTAGCATTAGTTATCTATGGTATAGACAAACTCTGCAAATGTTACATAGCAAAGAAAGCGGAAGCAAGAAGAAAAAGAATCGACGAAATGTATCAAATAGAACTATTCAGACTCCAACAAGAACAACATGTACGTTGAAGCGAGGACGCTTAATTTTAAGAAGGAGGGGAGTTAATGACTTCGTCACAAGGCACGTAAACATAGTTTCCACTAAGCATCATCAATAACAACCAAACATGCATTATCAAGAAATGCATTCTCAACATGTAAACAACAAACATCTGGCAATGGAATAATCCACTGCGATAACCCCCGCCGCATCTCAACAATAACAAACAAGTGATAACAGATACCGAATTTCACTAGTATAAACAGCTGTAAGTCGGCCGCTGTGGTGTAGTGGTAAGCAGTGCGCGCTTCCACTCCACAATGCCTGGGTTCAAACCCTGGTCAAAGCAACATCGCAAAAATATAGAAAAAAGGTTTTTTCTTAACAGCGGTCGTCCCTCGGCAGGCAATGGCAAACCTCCGAGTGTATTTCTGCCATGAAAAACAGCTTCTCATAAAAATACAATCGCCGTTCGGAGTCGGCGTAAAACTGTAGGTCCCTCCGCTTTGTGTGACAACATCAAGGCGCACGCCACAAATCGGAGGAGAAGCTCGGCCAAACACTAACATATGTGTAAGCGCCAATCTATTATTAAACAGCTGTAATTTTTTTAACTCATATCGTGAAAGCGATATTAACTTGCGCAGCGGTTCTCTTGTGCTCAGTAATACAGTCAGAGTTTTATTTTTGCCGAGTCCTGGTCTATATTTAACTAAACTGAACTTACCGTAAGAAATAGCGAAAGACTACTCAACACGTCAACCTAAGTCACAAGCAAACATATTTTGTTTTTGTATTTTCTTTTGCCGCTCATTGACAATTCGCCGCTTATAATTCCACATCAAAAAATTCATGCAACGAAAAATATTAGCGTTCACTTATTTTTAAGAAATAACAAAACGAAAATCTGGCAAGCATGATTCTCTCACCGCTCCCAATTTCCGTAAGGCCGCAACTTAAGAATCTAAAACCTACAGGTTCTTAAGTTTCTTTCGGTAAGTTAAGTTTTAACTAACCGCCAACACAGGTGATCATTTAACAGGTTGGCCAAAATATAAAGGTAAGTTAAGTAACGAATATTAAGTCTAGACCACCTGAGCCTTAGGGCGGCACTGTGTGTCCGTCCGAATATGGCATTAGACAAATCAACAAGAAAGAAGTACCGACCCTTGTCTCCGGCAACACAGAAAGGAAAATTCTGCGTTGTAAGGGATATAACCCTAAGCGCGGCCGAAGGCCGCCTACACAAAAAGAAGTTCCGCCCTCTTCTCCGGCAACAGAACGGAGAGTTCTCTCAGTAAGGGCTATAATCCCCAAGGACTGCCGAAGGCCGCTTACGCAGAAAAAAGCTTCGCTCCTATTCTCCGGCAACATAGAGTGAAGAATTCTGCTGATTATGGGATAGGATTCCTAGCGTGCCATGATCTTTGAATATTTGTGGGAAAAATACGAGGACGCGTTCCTAAAATTGAAACAACCAAATACAATTAAAAAAAACTGCCATACTAAATATCTTAAAAACTAGAAGGCTCCCGCACCTAAAAGTGGGCATTTTTGAAAAGGCGGAGTCTCCCCTAAAATCGGGGGTCCTTAAATTAATGTTTGCTTAATCTCCAAACGAATAGCAGGTGCGCCTAACAACACGCAGTATCTAGTTACATGCCTCTCATACTGCCGGATTTGGTTGAATACACATTACAGCTATTACTTTTCCAGGCTGTATACTTTTAGGCCTACAACTTTTCATTTAGAGAATTTTGGCGACGAAAATGAAGCGTAGTGTCAGAATTCCACTGCTGGTTTTCATCAGATTTGATAGTCGTTTGACGTGGGCTGTGGATCGTGTAAAGTTCTGTTTGATCAAATTGATAAACAAAGTAAACGAACAACTGCACAAGGATTTAAATAAAAAAATAATAAATGAGTAAGTAAAATAATAATAGGATTTCATGTAACTTAGTATTAATAAAGGAATGTAAAAATTTCTCAAGCGTTTCTTCAACTTCAACCAAAACTAAAAACTTAAATTAAAGAGTCGTTTGACGCATATATGCGAAACCATCAAATTACACAGAGGCGCAGGTTGGTCACACAATCTGACCATGTAAGGTTCATGTTACGCTCAGAGAGAGCGAAATAACGCTGACGACACACAATCAATTTTGCCTTTCATTAAAATTTAAAGGAATTACGTAGGCTGCATTCAATTTGAAAACCAATTTCATTATCAACATGCCGTCTTCAAGAAACTAACTAGCTTCTAAAGACCATTTTCCATTATAAATTCCATGGTAGATTAATTTTTTAGCATTCAGAAGCTTAGTAATTTTTGGTTTTCTCGAATTGTAAAATGTCGCTAAATAAGAAGATTCAAGGCTTTCAAGCTCTTAAAAGTTTGAAAAGATTAGATAATCAATAAAAATATTAAAAGAAAAATGACAGTTCAAACAAAGCGAGGGCTCGGGAACCGCTCGGTATGCGAGAACAGTATGCTCGGTACTTTTTGCGGTCTACACGTGCGGGATCATGCAGCGCATCATCTCGCAAGCGTGATTTTCAAGCACGCGAAGACGACCAGTAAGAAACGCAAACTAGCAAGTTAAGCAGATCGGTGTATTTGACAATTGAAAATATTTCTCGCTCTTTTTTAATCACTTTTTGTATTTCAAAAGTTCTCACTAATACGTACATTTTGCAACACTTCATCAAGATAACATACCCAATTCTCCGAAAAAAAGTGTCCAATTTACGATTGCCACCTAAACCGATATTCCCTGCAAATCGGGGGAATTTTCCGCGAGTTGACTTCCCTGCACGCGATGCATTATTTGTAGGCTATGTATGCTGCTTTCTGATTTTTATAAAAATCTTATTTTTTACTGGTTTCATTGTTTTCATATACATAAGTATATACAGCGCACAGTGGTGTAGCATGCAAACGCAGTCAACATAAACAGCAGCTAAAAGTAAACTCAAATAAAGAAACATTAAAGTCGCAGTCCATTGACACTTCACACACACAGACACACACTTACAACATACAACAGAACGGCATTTAATAATCCAAAATATTGAACGCTGTTCTGTTGCGTAAATACAAATCAATAATGCCTAGTCAGCAAGAAATCCGATCATGGGGAGGCCACTGCCCATGTCGCTAAGTGCACTGCCGCACATACAATGTATTAAACAATATTAGCGATCATCGACTCTGCTGACTGAAGCATTGGCCATAGTACTTACAACGTACTAAGCCATAACACTGAACGCTGCCTCAGTTGACTTACCCAAAATATGTTGACCGCTGGTTGTATGCAGCGATTGCTCCATTTAGAACATGGGAATAAGAACGTCAACGTAGGACGCCCATGTATATAGAAATAAGTATAAATAGAACAAGTAGATGCATAAGAATGGCAATGTCAAGCCAACCGCCAACAAGCCAACAAGCCAAGACTGAAATAAATTCGCCTTCAGTGGCGTAACCAAAATAAATAAACCCTTTAATATAACATGGTGATCCTGCCAGTTTAAAATTTATTTAAACAAAAAAAAGGGAAAAATTGCACTTGTAAGGCTCGAGCTCTAAATAGCCAGCCCAAAAAAGGNAAAAAAAAATCGGTAGATTTCTATGTAACTGGGTATCTGGGGGTTTTCTGGGTTGCTGATTACGAATCTAAAGTCATTTAATTAATTTACTTTATTTACTTCGGAACGAGTATTTTCATCAGATATTTCTTTCAATTTACTAATCACATAATCACGGACACCTTGTTGTCTTTTAGAAGTTTCAGCAACACTTCACCAAATGTCAAACAACTTACTTCTTAAGATTTTATTTACCATGACTAAAATTTAAGATCACAGCAAGAAACACAAATAAATTTCAGAAAAAATTTTATAACAGCGCTTAAAGATTTTTATGCCTGTTGTATAATTTTTTAATTTCAGAAAGCAGAAAATTCGCGAGTTACTATTTTTTTTTAACTCTTGCATAAGTTTTTATAACACCAAGTATTTTTCTGTTTTAACACTCAACCTCTACCCTCAAAAACGACGATTTTTCAGAATAAATTTGCTTATACCAATGTGGACATAAATTGCGTTATGACCTCTGAATCTATAGCGGAATAAGTGTAATTTTTTGTTTATAAAGTCAATTTGCAATTATGCAATTATCTGTGAGTGCAAATAGCAATCTTTTAAGTTAAATTTCAGCTTTTGAAATAGAGTTCTCAAATAGGCGGCGTTGACTTACCTTTTTTTGTTTGTTTTCATATGTTAATGCTTTAATAATTGCAATTTCTATTTGAATGTATTGTCAGGAATGTATTCCAAGTACCATTAAGTATTTTAAAAACAAAAAAATTTGACTTTCGTCCAGCTAGATCTGCTATCCGAACCACTGTGCAGCGTGGCGACGAATAACTGTTACCCAGGTTTTTTGAGAAAGAAAAGGGTCCTTTAAAGATTTTGCGAAAAAAGTATTTTATTGTTAATTTTCCACAGATTTTACTTTAGTTGCATTAATTAGTTTTTAAATTTTAATCCCTATTTACATTTTCCAGCAGCGTGCCAAATGAACTTTTCTCTCAAAGTTTACACTGCTGGCAAATGTAAATAAGAATTAAAATTTAAAAACTAATTAATACAACTAAAGTAAAATCTGTGGAAAATTAACAATAAAGTACTTTTTTTGCAAAATCTATAAAATACCCTTTTATTTCTCAAAAAAAAAACTGGGTAACAGTTATTCGTCGCCACGCTGTATTTTCCATATACATAAGTATATATATATGTGTGTATGTACGCATTCAGTGTGACTGCTGTGATATCGGGGAGGAATATTTGGTGAACTGAGCTAGCGTTATTGCGATCAAGTACAAGTTTATATACCGACACAGGCACCAAATATCGTCGTTTCAACTTTCTCTAAACTACCTTTGCATGATAATCAGGGGTGTTTTTCCCGATTTTAAACGTTTTCGATAATATGCTCCCAAGCCCAATTCCTAAAAGTCTCTAACAGTCTTATTTATTGTTAAAAGATAGTGTTAACTATTAGCTTAGAGTAAATAAGCATCCTCAGTTATCGAAATATCGGAGTTTTCCTATTTCTGAAATTTACCGTTATACGGGAAAGCGAAATGCTTTTCCGTACCAAGTTTATTAAGTGAACTGAGTTTGGTAGAAATTCATAAATCGGTTACCGAGATATACATTTGTGGCCACAAGGGGGCGGCGCCACGCCCACTATCCAATAATTTATAATAATCTAATTTTCTGCTAAGTGGTTATTGCAATCATCGATTTTAGGGGAATTAGCTTTAATAGTTACTAATTTGTCGCAGTTTTCGTGTTTCTGTAAATTACCGTTATATGGTATGTGGGCGTGGTCATTGCCCGATTTCAAAGATTTTCAACAGATCTCCTAGATAGACCCTAGGCAAGACTCGAACCGAGTTTGGTAAGGATTAGTGAAGCGGCTACTGAGATACAGCATTTCATCATAAGTGGAAGGGGTCACGCCCATTTTACAAAAATTTCAAAATTATATTATTATTTACCAACCTACCTTGGATAAAGGGAAACCTATATCAAATTTCGTTGAGATATCTCGTGCTCGAGCTATCGTGTACACGGACGGACGGACGGACAGACAGGCGCGGCTTAATCGAATTCTCTATGCATTCTGAACATTTATGTATACATTTGTCGATATCTATCTCGATTCGTTTTGGCTGTTACAAACAACTGTTATGTGAACAAAGTTGATATACCCTTGTGCACAAGTGGGCTCGGGTATAAAGAGGCGAGGGCAGCACCGTACTCTTGATAGGGATGTCGGAAAAACATCGAAGCATCGAAAAATATCGATGTACATTTCAAATATTGCACAAAGTTTGAAACCTGGATTTACACAATTTCTTTGATAACGAACAAACTACATTTTTATGAAAAAAGTAATTAAGATTAAATAATAATAAAATAAATAGTCAAAACTTTTCAATATGTGGGTGTCGCATAGTTATGACACGGACTATTTTTATTAGAGAATTACCTGTTCTATTAAATTATTTTAAAATGTAAGTCATTGTTATTGTGAACTGAAAATAAAAATCAAAATATAAAGCGAAATATTTTTATTAAACTTTTAACAAATTTGTAATCGTTTTAATTATAATCTCTGAACAAAACATTTTCATATGAGTAGTCCACTTGCAAACAGCGTTGTGATTTTATAATAGTAAGCCATAAATTAAAAAAAAAAACGTCTACAACAACAAGTAAAATCCAAATTGTATCTTTTTTTATTATCTGAAAATTTGGATAAATAAGAGTGTAATAACATTAAAAAACAAAATCGCAAAAAAAAATTTATATAGCGAGTTTTGAAACAGTAACTGTTACATAGCCGGCTTTTTTTGAGCTTTTCGCGTTCTCTCATCCATGAAGATTGGTCTACTTCTTTTTTACGACGTCTTCCACTAGGCACCGAAACTACCACGTTTTCTTGCAGTTTTCTAAGTTCATCAGAGGATGGAGACTTTCGAACTTGTATAAATACGTACAATAAATATTATAGCGACTTTTTAAAGTGTATATATACATACAGTAAGTATTATAGCGACTTTTGCTAGAGTAGCTAACATTTGATGCTATTTTTTTTCAAAATATATAAGGATTTTGCATTATAACATGAAACCACTTTAAATACTGGTACGTTAACCACCAAAAACTAAAAATCTAAAAAATTTTACATAGAGCTCTTTGCAAGTGGACTACTCATATGTGAAGGATTAAGATTTTTTAAATATTTCGTTTGCCATGTTGGATCCGCCATTTTGAATTTTTGGTAAATGACTTTAGATTCGTAATCAGCGACCCAGAAATACCACAGATACCCAGTTTCATAGAAATCTAATGATTCTTTAAATTTTTCGCCTGCCATATTGGATCCGCCATTTTGAATTTTTGGTAAATGACTTTAGATTCGTAATCAGCGACCCAGAAATACCACAGATACCCAGTTTCATAGAAATCTAATGATTCTTTAAATTTTTCGCCTGCCATATTGGATCCGCCATTTTGAATTTTTGGTAAATGACTTTAGATTCGTAATCAGCGACCCAGAAATACCACAGATACCCAGTTTCATAGAAATCTAATGATTCTTTAAATTTTTCGCCTGCCATATTGGATCCGCCATTTTGAATTTTTGGTAAATGACTTTAGATTCGTAATCAGCGACCCAGAAATACCACAGATACCCAGTTTCATAGAAATCTAATGATTCTTTAAATTTTTCGCCTGCCATATTGGATCCGCCATTTTGAATTTTTGGTAAATGACTTTAGATTCGTAATCAGCGACCCAGAAATACCACAGATACCCAGTTTCATAGAAATCTAATGATTCTTTAAATTTTTCGCCTGCCATATTGGATCCGCCATTTTGAATTTTTGGTAAATGACTTTAGATTCGTAATCAGCGACCCAGAAATACCACAGATACCCAGTTTCATAGAAATCTAATGATTCTTTAAATTTTTCGCCTGCCATATTGGATCCGCCATTTTGAATTTTTGGTAAATGACTTTAGATTCGTAATCAGCGACCCAGAAATACCACAGATACCCAGTTTCATAGAAATCTAATGATTCTTTAAATTTTTCGCCTGCCATATTGGATCCGCCATTTTGAATTTTTGGTAAATGACTTTAGATTCGTTATCAGCGACCCAAAAAACCCCCGAAACCCAGTTTCATAAAATTTACCGATTTTTTTAATTATCGTCCGCCATATTGGATCCGCCATTTTGAATTTTTGATAAGTGACTTCCGGTTCGTAATCAACGACCCAAAAATCCCCTAGATCAGAAGTTGTGTAAAAATCCATTCAAGAGTATTTGTTTAAATAGTTTCGTCCAGCTAGATTTGCGATCCGAACCACTGTGGGCCGTTGGCAAAACATGTAGACCTGGTTAGCAAATATGACTGCCAATGCATTGCTTGAGTCGAATTGAGTTCTACAGGATGTTTGGTGCAATGTTATCGAAGCAGAACCATTAGGCACGGTGCACATTAGAGCGATACGATATGCGATGCGATACGATACGCGATGCGATATGAAATGCGCGCAGTGCACACTAGAGCGATGCAACACGCGATACCTATTGCAGTATGATAGCTACACAAACGCCTTTCAGTTAATACCATGATTTCATCCGATGAAGACATTGCTATAGCATATTGGTGGCTACAGCAAAGAAAAAAAGAGCTAATGGCCCCTATTATGAGTTGCATTCGATTTTCGACTGTGGTCGAAAGTGCTGAGCGAACGAATTTTCATTTGGTATTATGGCGCTCATTGGATGAAGAATAGCGCTATTGTGAATTTCGCTCGTTTAGGTTGTTCACAATAGTATATTTTTCACCGCTGAGAAGCTTTGTTTACAAATCGAGCAAACTAAATAGTGTGCTTATACATATTTATG
>NW_016158505.1:0-40990 GCF_001687245.7 Rhagoletis zephyria | reverse complement strand
GCGGTTGTGTGTGTTATGTGGTCTGTCGTGGCTGTGGTATGGTCTGTGGTGTTATTATGTTGTTGTGCTGTGGTGACTGTGTGAGGCTGCTCGGATGGACTGAGGTTAGCCGTGGAGGCTGCTCTGTTTGAGCAACAGGGGGCCACGTACGACGTGGTCCACTGTCGATGTGTCCGTAGTCCTGAGCAGACTCTAAGGTGACTCCCCCCTCGCAGGCATTACACTTGACTGAGGTGGAGTTGTGGTGTAGTCGTCTCTGGCATACACAGCAGGTGTATATTTCTGGCCCTGGGTTTGACTCGATGCCAGCCCTGAGTAGAAGAATACGTAGTGAATGTAGCCCTATGGACGAACAACTTCTGAGATACTTCGCCGACCTAAACGGGGTTAGATCGCCGAAACAACGTACTGGGTGCACCCGTTTAATGTGAAGAACATAAAGCACTGTTCGGGGATTATTGCGTATGGTGTTATTGCATGCACCCACCCATCGTTGAAATATGCCAGGTGAAGTAATATTAGAGTGAGAAGAAAGGTTTTGACACTGCCTTATTTGAAAAATTGCCTTTAAAATTTCACTGTAAGGCATCCGAATGTCAGAAAATAAAGCGAGAAAGCTGTCTTGTTACTTCACCAGTTTATTGCGGCATGGTTCCATGTAAACATTTTAAGGTTTTCCAGCTTAAAAAGCATGCAGGTAAAATTCAAACAAAAGCGTTATGTTCAATTAGCCGAGCAGTTATTTGAGACGACGTTTTCCCTATATTTTGTTGGACTTAAATTGTAGTAAAAATATTTTGTGAGTTATATCACATGTTGTGTTTAATTGTATTTTTTGGGAATAAACAAAGTTATTTTTCCTTCTGTCATTAAACTGTTTTTGTTGCAAATAGTATAAATAGGCAATGGGAAATAAGGCAAAATTTGTTTTATTTCCAATCTTTGTTGGAAATGAAGAAAAACTTGGATTTTGTTATTAATTCCCATTTAAAAGTGAAATAAAGCAAATTTTGCCTTATTGACGTTTGTGTTATTTCACCTACCTGAAAAGTAACATGACGTACCAGGTATTTTTACTCCATTATTTTTTGTAGCATTGTGTATTAGAGTACACAAATTTGTACTTTCTTTCTTTAATTTAAAAACTCATTAAATATAATAAAATAGCACTAAAAAAAAAACATAAAAATATAACGAATAATCAAAAATAATTACATACATACATATGGTAAATGAGATGATTTCTTAATTGTTTCTAATTACATTGATTACTAATTATTTAAATATTTGAAACAAAATAGTTAATCCGTAACATTAAAACAAACACCAAATCTTTTTTGCTATTCAAAATCAAATATAAATAGGTTAAAAATTATTGGTTTGTTTTAATTTATTTTTAAAGATGTGAAAATAATGCAAATTTGTGTTATTTACCAATTGAATATGAAATAACACAAATTTGCTTTATTTCATTTCTCGTTGACCAATAAGACCAACTTTTAAGCTTAACAATTGAGTAATAAAGCAAAATAGTGAACATATGCAGGAAGTTACCCAGTTACATTTGACAAAAAGTAGTACATGAAAAAGTTAAATGGACAGATTTGTAAGTATACAATTTTGAAAATGTCCAACGTCGCGGGGGTCCTGTCATTACCGCTTAGAAAAAAGAATAATAATAAAATGACATTAGTTCTTCTTCTTCTGAAACTGCTTTTTAATGTCCAAGTAATGGGAATTATTGCGTATGGTGTTATGCATGCACCCCACCCATGGCGGAATTATACCAGGTGAAGTAATATTAGAGAGAGAAGAAATATTTTGACACTGCGTTATTTGAAAACATGCCTATAAAATGTGACTACAAGACAGCCGAATGTCAGAAAATAAAGCGAGAAAGCTGTTTTATTAATTCACCTGTTTATTGCGCCATTCATTCCACCTGCTTGTACCGAGTATACGTTCAAATTTAGAAGTCTGAGAGTAGGTAAAATTTTACATATTTTTACATCACTACCGTAAACGAAACCCACATTTCGGATATGGTGAAACCAGTGATGATAATGCAGAAATTTTAACTGAAGATAAAACTCAAAACAATATTCTCTGTGTTATATGCTGCGAACAGGAACGGCAACTTTTGTTTGTTCCATGCCATGGCGGAATTATACCAGGTGAAGTAATTAGAGCGAGAAAAAGATTTTGACACTGCCTTATTTGAAAAATTGCCTTTAAAATTTGACTATAAAGCAGCCGAATGACAGAAAATAAAGCGAGAAAGCTGTTTTTATTATTATATCACCTGTTTATGGCGCCCTGGTTCCATGCAAACATTTTAAGTTTTTCCAGCAATGTTTTCAACATATTAAAAATCATGCAGATAAAATTCATACAAAAGCGCTATGTCCAATTTGTTGAGCAGTTATTAAGACGACTCTTTTCCTATATTTTGTTAGACTTTTTATAAGTAAAAATATTTTGGGAATATTATTTTCTTCATATGAATTATATCACATTTTTCGTTTAATTGTATTTTTGGAATAAACAAAGTTCTTTTTCCTTCTGTCAGTAAACTGTTTTTGTTACAAAAGAAAAAGCAGTAAAAGAAAATCGTATATTTTTCGTCACGAAATTGATATCATAAATTTTGTGTTTCTAGGTCAGCTTTCGTCACTCGAAAATTTTACCTCAAAGAGGTGTTTTATTTGATATAAATTATTTTGGGATAGCAAATAAAAAATAAACGAAAATCGAAACAGAAATCTAAATGTTTTATTTTTCTCAAATAAATTTAATAAATGTTTAATCTTTCTTGGCTTACTGGTTATGTCTCTGAAAATTAATGACGCATTTCAACCACTCAGATAATTCTCTGACTACCGTTTTACTCCCTGTCGGAGAGAGGAAACCTCAATGTCTTCTAGTAGCGTGGAGTAGCTGGCGGTATTTTTGACAGATCCAACGCTATTAGGACTGGTCTCCCACAGGGGCGGTTTCGATTAAGGCCACGAGTTATCTGGGTGTTTACGGCGTTAAGTGCTGTTGCTGTGCGCTTTACGGAACCGATGCGTTTGATTTTCGCCTTCCGGAAGTCTACCTGAACCTTACGGCCTGTGAAAACCAGGGGCGCCCTGGGTATTGGTAGTTTGTGCAGCCTTTTGATAACTCGACGTTTGGCTTTGTCCGCCGGAGGATGCAGCGTAAATTATCGGCTAAAGTAGCTCCCGCATCGCTCCGAATCCGACGAAGCGCGGTCGCGGAAAGAGATTTCGAATCTGTCATCACGCTTTGTCGGCTTGGACAATGACTTCTCGGTTGAACAAAGCTTGTTCACACCAGAGATAAGTTGCAAGTCCTGAAATGCTCATCCCACTTCTTCCGCTTATGTACGTTCCGTATTGAGATGCCTAATGCCGAGATTTCGGGGATCGGCCTGACGAAGGTTGTCACGCTCATCATCTAGAACAGTCGCTTAAGCAGGAAAATTCGGATGGGAGTGTGATATGCATCCGGCTGGGATGAAGCAGGCTGTAGCAGCAGTGACAACCTTTCGCAACTTACTCTCACCTACGTGAACATCGGTTATTGTGGGGAGGGGAAAAAAGGTGCTTTCAGTAACTTTCGCGAAGCCGTTCCAATCAGCGTTAGAAAAGTTTAAGTAAATTCGGAGTTCCGCGTAAGCAAAGTCGGCAGGTTCATCAACCGAAATGACTGTGGGCAGATGGCCTGATGCTAAAGTCAGCATAGGTCGCCACGTTATGCTGTTTATCAGATCAACGCTTACTATTTTTATGTCAGGAGAGCTACTCCAGCTGTCTGTAATCCTGGTGTGTGCGTCGTCGTTAATTTTACAAAATGTCGAATCGTCTATCTGCTCAGCCAAGTAAGTTCCCCTGCGATCGTTTGACTGGCTTGAACGCCATAGATTGTGGAGCGCGTTAAAGTCACCGACTACCATACGGTGCAGGAACTGACGGTCGAGCGGCACAACATGGGCCCTCATAGTTCCTCGCCCAATCTCGCGTGGTGCGCAGTCCTGAACATGCCCTAGTGTGACACCACCCAGCCAAGGCAGGTGTTGCATTTGACTGATGTTACATTACGGAATATCCTGATCTGACACACCGAGCAGATTGTCGGTGGAAACACGAGTTGTTGGCGGCGGCGAGTGGATGGTGGTGAAGTTGTGTCTAAGTTTCGTCTATTGTCTATAGGGATGCTAACGATACATCGATACGAAAACATCGACGTATCGGCAAAAAATATCGATGTTTCCAACGCTTATCGATGTTATTTTTAACCGACTTCCATAAAAGGAGGAGGTTATCAGTTCGTCGGAATATTTTTTATTTTATTTTTTTATGTATGTTACCGCATAACTTTGGACCACGTCAACCGATTTCGTCTCAGAGGTGGTCCCATCTGGTTTAGATCCGATCATTGGATCATGAAACATATATATATATTTTTTTTTTAAGTCGTTTTTTTTGCTAAAAATTACTTGTTGTCGATGTTCTTAAAATCGAAACGTTGGGAATTAATTGTTCTTCTTCTTCTTATTTGGCGCTGTAACCGCCTAAGCGATTTTGGCCGAGTCCAAAACAGCACGCCAGTCATTTCTCTTCTGTGCTAACTGACGCCAATTGAAAATGCCAAGTGAAGCCAAGTCCTTCTCCACCTGGTCTTTCCAACGCAGAGGAGGCCTTCCTCTTCCTCTGTTACCAGCATCGCGGCCCGCGTTGAATATTTTCAGAGCAGGAGCGTTTCTGTCCATCCGAACGACATGGCCAAGCCAGCGGAGCCGCTGAATTTTAATTCGCTGCACTATGTCTATATCGTTGTAAAGCTCATACAGCTCATCGTTAAATCGTCTGCGATATTCGCCATCACCAACGCGTAAAGGTCCGTAAATCTTTCGCAGAATCTTTCTCTCGAAAACTCCAAGAGCCGCCTCATCAGATGCTTTCATTGTCCATGCTTCCGCGCCATACACCAGCACAGGCATGATGAGTGACTTATAGAGTGTGATCTTTGTACGACGAGAGAGGACTTTACTTCTCAATTGCCTACTCAGCCCAAAGTAGCACTTGTTGGCAAGAGTGATTCTCCGTTGGATTTCAAGGCTGACATTATTATTGGTGTTAATGCTGGGAATTAATTGTTAACATTATAAAATTACAGATGAGCAATAAAAGTGCAAGGATTATTTTTAAGAGCTAGTTTTCAAATAAAATATATATACTTAGAGCGTGTATGAATCGGTAACAAAGTTGAATAAAAGGTGAATAAAATTTCTGTAGCTCATGAGGCTAGTGAAATTTGTGACAAATGCATAGAAAATTTTGACAATCGCATAGAAGGATCATTTTTCCTTAAATAAAAGCTTAAATTGATGAATTGCAACCAATTATGGTAGATGCTTTCTTAAAATATTAATTTCACTTCAATTTGTAATATTTTATTCCGCATAAATCTACGGTTATGAAAAATTGACTGCTGTCAAAAACGATTTCACACGACAAATTGGCAAAACTGTCTCACCATAGTAAAAATATTATTCACCAGCTATCCCCATAGAACTTTGTTACCGATTCATACACGCCCTTATACACAAATACACACTAATTAAACTTATTTTCTGAAATTCTGAAATAGGGCGTTATTAAATCAAATTCTGAAATAAGGCATTCTTGAAAAGTTTTGAGATAGGACGTTTTCGAACTGACTGCCGAGATATGTCAATTTTCCACTCAAGTATTTGTATATGAGTAAGGCTTCCTCATGTGGGCCCGAATTTACCAAGATTAACATTTTTCAATGATATTCAGGCAGCGCCGAGTTTTTTAGTCGAAAAGTACACTGTGTAAATTTTGTTGCAAAATTCCAACAGTTTTTCTTTTAATCAACAATTGAAAATTTTTGCAGTGTTTTGGAAATGCGTATTTTTCTTTGAAAGTAAGTGTCCGAATGAAACAGATTTGCAGATTTAAGAAACATTAAACTATACAATGAAATTATTAACGTTACAAAAATTTTTTGTTTTTTTGCTTTTCAATAATTTTTTTATGAACAGTTGAACATTTAAACAATTTCTGTGCCTCGTAGACGAAAATTTTTAACAACAAATCGTCGCCTGGGTAAAAGATTGTCGTATGTTAATTTCGGAAGGTTGTGGGAAATCGCGATTGAAGTTTGGAATACAATTTCTCAAAAACGCGAAGATAGATTTTCTCCAAAGTCTCTGAAATTGTTACTAGTTCACAAAATGCTAACTTATTTAATTTTTAACGTTCATTTTGAATTAGCTTTGAGTTTATGAAGGATTTTCTTTAGTAAAATTTTGTCGTAAGCGTTATTTGTTCACAATTTGGCGGCCACTTTGTATGAAATACGACAAAATGTGATCAAAATTTCTTCTAAATTAGCGACACTTTTTACTCAATATCTCGGAAACTAAAGGAGATATCCAAAAATGGAGAAAGCCATTCTTAAGATATTGATTAGTTTAATATGACTGCATAACTAACTAAATTTTGACGAAATTATCGAAAAAATTGTAGTCAATATCTCGGAAACTAGAGGATATATCTAAAAACTGATAACACCAATCGAAAGGCCTTATTTCAAAATATATAACTGCATCTAGAACTAAAAATCGTCAAAATTGCGCTTACGACAATCTTTTACCGAGGCGACGATAAACATTTCTGCATTTATCTATGAAAAAATTCGTGCATTTCGATATAGTTAGGTGAATGAATTTTTATTTTCCAGCGTGCGCGCCCGACTCCCACGGGCATTCGAAATTCAAGCATGAGAAATTAAAGTGGAACGATTGAAACGTGCATTTCTTTCTTGTGCAAGAAGCCAACGCGGATTGCGCGCGATACAGCGCGGATGTCTAACGAATGATTGTTAAGAAATCTTTAGTTTGAACATTTATAATGATTGAAGAGGGTTGCCACCTGCTTAAAAAGTTACATTCAAATTATTAAGAAAGTTTGATGAATTACTAAAAGATGGATATCAATCGAAATGGGGCTTAAAAGGCTTTATTTATGACCTTTGTTTGGGAGGGTTGCCACGTGTGTGAATAATCAAATTCAACTTAATTTATAATTTAACTGAAATATGTATTTATCATAATGTTAGACAAGAGATGTAACAAGATTTTAGTTTGAAAATACTTTTGAAAAGTATTTCTACCTGTATGAAAGTCGAATTTTGTTAGCTTATACCCAACATTTATGAAATATTAAAATATGAATGTCAAGGTCATTCGATTTGCACCGTTCTCTAGATTTTCCAATATGAGAGGTCAAAGTAAAGGCATTGGCCTGTAGATGTGCGATATAAGATTTTAATTTGTGAAGTGAGAACTTTTTTATCGGTACAGGATGATTTGAAATTTGATGATATTAAAAGCCGACACTTGCGACACGCAACTGCTCTGAAAGTATTCAACGCGAGCCGCGATGCTGGTAACAGAGGAAGGCCTCCTCTGCGTTGGAAAGACCAGGTGGAGAAGGATTTCGCTACACATGGCGTTTCCAATTGGCGTCAGTTGGCACAGAAGAGAAACGGCTGGCGTGCTGTTTTGGATTAGGCCAAAATCGCTTTGGCGGTAACAGCGCCAATAAAGAAGAAGAAAAATCTACACTATGTGAGACCTTTACTCGGAATCGGCTGCATGGATTTAGATGAAATATGGCACTCGAATCACTTGTAACTCTGAATAACATTTGGAATAGCTTCTAGGGTTTGGAATTAAACTTTAGGGCGTTTTAACGCCATGCGGGTGCACTAGTTATAAAATAATCTCAGATTAAACCAATAACTTTTTGGTGTTCAACAGAGACCGGCTTGGAGTACTAATAAAATAAGTGTACTTATTCGTACAAATGAGTAATGACACTAATTCCAAAAACGACTAAGATAATTTCCACCAAAACAAGAACACACTCAAAATATACTTAGTCCTATTTGTGCCGCCAATTTTTGTCTCTATCGAGTATAGTCTACCAGCTGGATTTTACTCATTTGCTCGAGTGAGAGGTTGAAAATTATTTTAATGAGGTTAATATTATTTGTGTTCTGATTTGTGCCACATACGGGTGCCAACATAAACAAGCGTGAGCTAAAAGTGAGTGTGTTAGTGTGCCTTCGCATGCTGTTGTTTTCTGGTCGTTTGTACAAGTTTTGTTGCTGTGTATACCTTATTCTGGAACTAGAATTTTCGTAATTCGTAATTCGAAGCTACGTTACGAAAAATCGACATGCTGCAACCCTTGAGGAAACTTGTGCAGCATTGCCAGCTATCAGTTGTTTTTCGAAGACAGCTGTATGAAGGAAAGCAAAGTGGAAAGGAATTAAAACAAGTAATTTTTAAGCANTTTTTTATCGGTACAGGATGATTTGAAATTTGATGATATTAAAAGCCGACACTTGCGACACGCAACTGCTCTGAAAGTATTCAACGCGAGCCGCGATGCTGGTAACAGAGGAAGGCCTCCTCTGCGTTGGAAAGACCAGGTGGAGAAGGATTTCGCTACACATGGCGTTTCCAATTGGCGTCAGTTGGCACAGAAGAGAAACGGCTGGCGTGCTGTTTTGGATTAGGCCAAAATCGCTTTGGCGGTAACAGCGCCAATAAAGAAGAAGAAAAATCTACACTATGTGAGACCTTTACTCGGAATCGGCTGCATGGATTTAGATGAAATATGGCACTCGAATCACTTGTAACTCTGAATAACATTTGGAATAGCTTCTAGGGTTTGGAATTAAACTTTAGGGCGTTTTAACGCCATGCGGGTGCACTAGTTATAAAATAATCTCAGATTAAACCAATAACTTTTTGGTGTTCAACAGAGACCGGCTTGGAGTACTAATAAAATAAGTGTACTTATTCGTACAAATGAGTAATGACACTAATTCCAAAAACGACTAAGATAATTTCCACCAAAACAAGAACACACTCAAAATATACTTAGTCCTATTTGTGCCGCCAATTTTTGTCTCTATCGAGTATAGTCTACCAGCTGGATTTTACTCATTTGCTCGAGTGAGAGGTTGAAAATTATTTTAATGAGGTTAATATTATTTGTGTTCTGATTTGTGCCACATACGGGTGCCAACATAAACAAGCGTGAGCTAAAAGTGAGTGTGTTAGTGTGCCTTCGCATGCTGTTGTTTTCTGGTCGTTTGTACAAGTTTTGTTGCTGTGTATACCTTATTCTGGAACTAGAATTTTCGTAATTCGTAATTCGAAGCTACGTTACGAAAAATCGACATGCTGCAACCCTTGAGGAAACTTGTGCAGCATTGCCAGCTATCAGTTGTTTTTCGAAGACAGCTGTATGAAGGAAAGCAAAGTGGAAAGGAATTAAAACAAGTAATTTTTAAGCAAAAAACCAAAACCGACTTCAATTCTCATATACAAATTTAAGATTATCGTTAATTTCTTCATGATCCGATGATCGGTTTTGAACCAAATTAATATGGGACTACCTGTGATGTAACACCATTCCTTTAAAAAAAAAGCATTATAGAATCGGGTTAACGTGGACCAAAGTTATGCGGTAACATACATAAAAAAATAGTAATATTGTTTGATTTTATATGTTTTGAGGGAAACCATAGATTCTATTGTATTTTCAATTATAGCAGCGGAGTAAGAGCGCGCTATGGAAATGATTTCACACGCCATCCACAGTACTATTTTTGCGCAGAACCCACATCGAAATTTAAAAAAAGTGCATATGGCAAACCGAAATTTTTAATAAACTAGTGCTCGGAAATTTGAAACCTTTGTTTTAAATTAAAGTTTGATCCTATGACTACAAGTGTATGTTAAAGTTTTAGATTCGGGTCATGCGTTTGCACTAGGGATGTTAATTTTTCGGCTCTTTCCGATCCCGGGATTTTCGGGATGGCGTTGTCACGATCCCGGGATCCCAGGATTTAGCTCTCCTACCATGAAATAAATAATAAATAAAGGGGTTTGAAACCTACTTTTTTATTTAAAGTGGCGTTTTTATTTTTTCTCTGACCGCAGGATTTATTTTGAAGGACTTTGTAATTTCAAAGATATGATTAAATCCAAAAATTGTTAAAAAAAAATTCAATGCAATGTAGAATAAAAATATGGGTAACAAATGCTATAGAAAATTTCTTTAGAATTGAAAAAATTTAATTTTTTTGCATTCACAAGGACGAATAGGTAATTTTTAAGCTGACAAAGTTAGAAGAACGAAATTCGAGGATGCTATCGAGTTTATATAAGCCCTTAAAATATAATTTTTTCATAAACAAATATTGCGAAATTTCAAGGATAAAATTTCAAAATGACATTTTCAATATATACCAGCCCTTCTGCAACAGAAACTTGAATCTGTTTGAATTCTACAGGATTTCCTCATTAATTTTATACCCATACTTCTTCTCTAAGCACATTTCTCTGAATTTTTTAAATCAGTTTTGAATTACTGACATCAGAGTGAAAAACTAAAAACGCAATTTTACTATATTTGGCCCAGGGTTTCGCGAATATATTGATATTTGTGTTTAAAATTTACTATCGCGCGGTGTTATATGCATAATGAACTAGACATTTATAAAAAAATATTAATTATTAAGTAAAAAAGAAATATAGCCAATACTGGTCAATAAAAGGAGTTTCTATTATTGCCATCAATGCAAATTACAAATCCTGAAAATCCCGGGATTACTTGCCAAGAAGATTAACATTCCTAGTTTGGACACAACAACCGAAAAACATTGTACAAATAACTAACCGAACCCAAGTTTCTCGATAAGCGGCAACAAACATTCTTTTTCGTTCGTTCATACGAAGCAGTGGATAAAAATATACGTATGTACATGCGAAAGGCAAATTTGTCTTTTTTAAAGAACGCCACTAATATTTCCTGCAAACACACATCGATTTACATCTTTTTGCTTTTGAAAGTTCGAAAATTCGATTCGGATGGCAGTATACCATTTCTACGATTCGTAGCAAAATCCGAATACGAAAGTACGAAATTTGAGATTTGCCTGTGTAAACAGGGTGATTAACAAGCACAACAAATTTGACGGCTAATAACACTGGTTTACAGCAAAAATGTTCTATGGATGCCACTATCCAATTCCTATGTAGAATTGCTCAATGATTCCGAAAATCAAGTTAATTTTTTTCTATAGATACGTTTTCGAGATATTTGCAATTTACCGTTATTCAGCTTAAAAAAAGAGTGGTTCCGCTTAATCACGTATATCTTATGAACCAATTATACAATCCTAATACACAAGAAGAAGAAGAAGAATTGACAATCGTAATACAAAATACGGTAAATGAAAGCGAATGAAATTCTCCATAAACCGCTTAAGTATCACTTATCGAAAGGCGTCATAGTTCCTGAGTAATTAATTAACAAAAAATAAAGTCATTATTTTTTTATTTTTCCCCTGTTAAAGTTAGACTTCTTTAAGTTTTTCTTAAAAAAAAAAACACAAAATCTGGAGTTATTAATTAATTTCTCAGAACTATATGTATATAGGATTTATGGAGAATTTCATTGCCGTATGTTGTATTACTATTGTTCTTCTCCTTGTTTGGCGCTGTAGCCGCCTAGGCGATTGTTCAATTGGTTCGTAAGATATACGTGATTAAGTGGAAACACTTTTTAAGCTGAATAACGGTAAATTGCAAATATTTCAAAAACGTATAAATAGGAAAAAATTAACTAGATTTTCGGAATCACCGAGCAATGCTACATAGGAATGGGATACTGGCGTCTGGAGAACAAAAACAAAACCTAAATTTGTGATCCAATGTTATCTGAGATTTGCCTGTTTAAACAGGGTGATTAAGAAATGAACTTTGGTTGAGGTTATATTTATATGTAAACTAGGCTGTGTCATTTTTGAGCAACTTTTTTTTTTCAACTAAAAAACAGGCTAAAAACTTTCAAAAAGGTGAAAAAAGAGCCTCTAACATTTAGCGCTCTTAATATTATCATTAAGTGGTGCCTGTTCCTAACTTTCCATTTCACATATAAATAACATGGGAAAAAAATTTGTCGTTTTTCTTATTTTTGTAGCTTGACATATAAGCATTGTAAAAATGAACTGAAAAATTATTTTGCTAGGAAATTGAACGCTCTACAACAAAGTTCTAATTAATTTTTTTTACAGAGTGAGCCGTTCTGAAGATATTCAAACTTAAAGTTGCAAATGTATGAAATTATGATTTTTATTTTATCAAACTGATAGGTTAGGTCGCAGTCGCAGCCCCGCGCCGAGCGCGGAGCACACGTGGGCAGGAAAAGCCCGTTGTGATACCATTGGCCGAAGCCATTTGTTTCTTTCCCTTCCTTAGTAATTGAACCACCGAGTGCGTTTTATATAGCACAAAAAGTCGAGGACGTTCGCCGAGTTCAAATCGGCTAAACAATCTAGAAAGTACTTGTTGAAGAATCGGTTGCGCGTGTTGGCCAGGGCGGGACAATGGCAGAGATAGTGTTCAACGGTCTCCACCTCTTCCTCGTCTCTGCAACTGCGACAAACATCGTTGGTGGGGTATCCTAGCCTTTTTCCGTGTGTGCCCATCAGGCAGTGTCCGGTGATAACCCCAGACTACTAATCTGAGAGAGGAGCGGTCCAGCAGGGTAAGAGCTATGGATCGCTTTACATAAATTTTTGGCCAAATTTGTCTGGTAGTATGGCAGGTGGTTTCCACAGCCCACCTGAAATTTACCTCCTCGACGAGTTCCGTCATTAGTCTGTGTTTGCAGGAGGTTAGAGGTATGCCCGCATTCTGAGCAGAATTGACTTCAGATATTTCCGTCCCTCTCCTTGCCAGCTCGTCGGCTAGGCAGTTGCCAGGAATGTCAAACTGATACTGATGACTTTTTTATGTCTTAAAAATTATTTTTAATCAGAAAACTGGTTTTTGTGCTCTTATATTTTTATAAAGCTAAAATAAAAAAAAATTACGTCTTAGATATTATTTTATTATTTGAATAACTCTTAAACAAAAGTAATTATGAACTAGGTTCAGTAAAATTATTATTTTATAGATTACAAAAAAAACTTTTCAACAACTAGAATACATAAACAATACATAAATAAGACTTAAAAAAAGTCATCAGTATTAGTTTGATAAAATAAAAATCGTAATTTCATACATTTGCAACTTTAAGTTTGTATATCTTCAGAACGGCTCACTCTGTAAAAAAAATTAATTAGAACTTTTTTGTAGAGCGTTCAATTTCCTACCAAAATAATTTTTCAGTTCATTTTTACAATGCTTATATGTCAAGCTACAAAAATAAGAAAAACGAAAAATTTTTTTCCCATGTTATTTATATGTGAAATGGAAAGTTGGGAACAGGCACCACTTAATGATAATATTAAGAGCTCAAATTTTTAGACGCTCTTTTTTTCACCTTTTTGAAAGTTTTTAGCCTGTTTTTTTAGGTGAAAAAAAAAGTTGATAAAAAATGACACAGCCTAATGTAAACGTACTTTTATGCTTTGCCGTGCCCACACATATGTTTGCACATCAAAATTCATGCGTACCTAGTACCTACTCACGCCTTTTTTTTAATTTGTATTCGGTTTTTTATGCTTAAACTGTTTTGTCATGTTGGGACTTTTTTCAAAAAATCTTTTAAGGAATTATTTTTATTCATAAAAAACTAAATTATTTGAGATATTTTCAAATCGGTCTAGCTCACGTAAATCTTAATATTTTTCGGAAATATTTTGGTGGAAGTCTTCAAATATTAAAATTTTTTTTTTATCTCGGCGGAAAACCGCAACTTTGATGGTGATGCAGTCTAGTATATTGTATATGTACTAGGGCTGATGATTTGACCCGGACAGTATAGTAAATTCCCGGGTACCCAAAAAAATGTGGGAAAGTAAAATTTAAGCGCATTCGTGGTTATATACCGCAGACGAACGTACATAGGAAAATCTATAAGAATCTTCCACACCATAAGGTGAAAAATTATATTAAATATATATCCGCATATAAAGGTAGAATCAATCGGGCAGGTTCTGCAATTCACTTCCGAGTGAATCTCAACCCCTGCATATTTGAATTCAAAGCGAACTTGACTCAAATACACTCGGAAGCGAATTGGAGAACCTGATGGAATAACTTTACGATTGTAGAAGTATTATTTGGCACTGCTTTTCTAAGGTCTTTGGCATTTGGAAGTAAAATGGTGAAGGTGAAAGAGAATAATAAGAACGGGCTTGTATATAATTAAAATTCGGGTAAAGCCCAATATAACAAGTAGATACACATGTGTATTATGAGTATCTATTTTCAGAAGCTTTCCATAAAGTGGTTGACTTTGTTTGTACCTTTTGTGTTCCTTAGTAGTTTACGTGAGCTTTTCAAAATGCTCCTTACCTTTATTGTTATTAGAAATGTACGTTGTATTCCAGACCCTGTAAGCCGGACTCTTTACGTGGTTTTTGAAGAAGTTAGAACACATCTACGTCTTTTGGTTTCTAGACGAAAGGATGCATTATGCATTTGAAGCGCTGGTGGGCAACACCCGCCAAAGCCCTTTCAAGCTTGTATAGCTTGCTGAAGAGGCGGGAATGGCAAGATACCTCTTCGCTAAAGACGCAACTACAGGGAGGGAGTGTAGTCTAGAGTTTTTTTTTTACCTACCAGACGATATAAAATTTACAAAAAACTTTTCGAGCCTTATTTACATGCTGAGGCTCAAAATTTAATAATAATATTTAGGGGAGGTCCTAGACTCGATTGCCAGCACGATCAACTTTGAAAGCCTTTTCACTGCGGTCATTAACATAATGCGTAAGCGCCAATCTATTATTATTAATAATACTTGCAAACTTTATGTAAACAGCCAAAAATATACGGTAGGTCAAGCATCCCCCGAACACCCTTCATGTGTAAATGCTAGGAATGCTAATCCCGGTCTCGAAAATCTCGGGATTCTTAGCACATAATCCCGGGATTTTCAATTTTCACTGATGGCAGTAACAGAACTATACTTTTTTATAAATGACTAGCTCATCATACATAACACGGTGCGAAAGTAAATTTTACACACAAAAATCAATCACCCTCATTGCGAGAGTCGTGCCGAATGCAAGTCGTTTTTCGAGAGTCGAATCGTATCGAAAACTTCACGTCATTGCCTGAAATTTCCACTCGACTAGTGTATTAATACGGAAAAACTTGGCAGCACTGCATATTTTTCGACGATTTTCGTCGTTTACTTATTTCTGCACGACAGTAGACAATGCCAATGATGTCGAGTCGTACAATTTAGCATAATTTACGACTCACGCAATGAGGCTGAATATATTCGCGAAACCATGGGCCAAATATAGTAAAATTGTGTTTTTAGTTTTTCACTCTGACGTCAGTAATTAAAAATTATTTAAAAATTCAGTGAAATGTGCTTAGAGAAGGAGTATGGGTATCAAATTAAAGAGGAAATTCTGTAGAATTTAATCAGATTTAATCTTTTGGTCCATAAGGACTGGTAAGTATGGACAATGTCCTTTTAAAAATTTATCCTTGAAACTTTGCAAACTTTGCAACTTTGTTTTTGAAAAAATTATATGTTAAGGACTTATATAAACTCGATAACATCCTCGAATTTCGCCATTCTAACTTTATCAGTTTAAAAAATTACCTATTCGTACTTGTGATTCCAAAAAAATTTAAGTTTTTTTAAAAAAGTTTTTATCAAATTAAAGAGGACATTCTGTAGAATTTAATCAGATTCAGTCTTTTGGTCCATAAGGACTGGTAAGTATTGAAAATGTCCTTTTAAAAATTTATCATTGAAACTTTGCAAACTTTGCAACTTTGTTTTTGAAAAAAAAAGTATGTTAAGGACTTATATAAACTCGATAACATCCTCGAATTTCGTCCTTCTAACTTTATCAGTTTAAAAAATTACTTATTCGTACTTGTGATTCCAAAAAAATTAAAGTTTTTTTTAATTCTAAAGAAATTTCCTCTTTCATTTGGTACCCATATTTTTATTCTACATTGCATTGAATTTTTTAAATAATTTTTGGAATTAATCATATCTTTGAAATTATAAAGTCCTTTAAAATAAATCCTGGCGCAAGAGAGAAAAAATAAAAACGCCACTTTAAGTAAAAAAGTAGGTTTTAAACCCATTTATTTATTATTTATTTTATGGTAGAAGTGATAGAAGCAATTTTTTCGATTTAAGCTGTTGAAAAGTAATGAATATCTAAATCCCGGGATCCCGGGGGTGTGATAACGACATCCCGAAAATCCGGGGATCGTAAGAATCGAATAAAATTAACATCCCTAGTATATGCACATTGTGCTCAAGTTGTTGGACAGAGCGTATGAGTAACCCCCTTAAATTTTGAGTCTCAAATCGGGTACCTGGGTATCATCAGCCCTAGTATGTACGTACGATTTTTCATTTAATAGATTTTGGGTAAAAGTACATTTCTTAATTGGATCATAAGATTTAATAAATTTTTTGATATTATACGAGACACTACTTTTTTAAGAAGCTAAGTGCTAGTTATACGAAACGAGGAAAGAAATATTTTAAGTGGCCCTAAAATTCTGTTTAAATAATAGAAAATACACGTATTGGAATAAAACACATCACTCAGAGCGAGATAATTAGTTGACTGCCCACTGTAAATGCAAAACAAAAATAAATAAACCAATTACAATCTATTCGTGGAAAACACATGTTTTATGTCAACTGCATATTAAATCAAAACAAATAGGTTTAAAATACTTGCCACAGGAGTCAACGTCTAAATGAGCTTAAAATAAAAATATACGTAAAAAAAATCAAGTAGGTTGTTGTTGCTTGCCGTTGCTTGATAAATAAGAGTATCCCCATGGTTATCGCCGATGTAAAATATTTGATAGTGTTCGTATTTGGCTCTGCAATTCTGAATCCATGCGTGCTGCTTCTTGATCAAAAGTCTGACGCATTTCGTTCAAATCTGGCAATTTTGTGATTTTAATATTAAGCATATCATTAAAGAACTTGGACCAAATGTGCTTTTTTAAATATCGTGGTAACTTCTGCTTGATGTCCCATATACCACATCGTTTTTGTAGTTGCATATACTCGCCCAGCAACATTACATGTACTGTGCCAGCAATGCAAAATAGATCAGTTTCGTATGACCACGGGCGATTTTCCTGCATTTCTATACATGTGAATCCATCTGTTTGAATAACTTTACGAAACTTGGTTTCTTCTGGTTGAGAGAATAGCGTCATGTCAATGGCGCAGCCAAAATCAATCAAACGTAGCGAAGGATAATGGTAGTCAGTACTAGGTATGCGCATTAATAAAAAGTTGTCCGGCTTTATGTCCGCGTGAATTATTTTATTCATGTGTAGGTGATTTATAATGTTGCATATTTGCGCGGAAAAATGCATTACCAAAGATTCGTGCATTACTTTTGTGGTAGCTTGTCGAATTTTATTATTTATGTCGAGTAAAGAGCCGTATGGCGAGAATTCAGTAGCGATAATACTAGCATTTGGGGCCATTATTGCAACGGAAATATCCATGAGACCGGGTAGAATATTTGTCGTTTTGACCCTCTTTAAGACCTGTGAATTAAAATTAAAATTGAGTTAGTATCCAGATAATTTGAAACAAGAATAAACTTCACTCACTTGATCGCAAATATATATCTCCCAGGTGTTTGGAGGTTTCTGAAATTTCAACGCCACCACATTACCAGTATTAGCATCTGTAGCTTTGTACACAGAACCATACGAACCGCGCCCTACTTCTTTATCAATATTGAACTGCACACCATCTGGCAAACTTAGCGTACGTGTATTTGCTATCTTTGGCAGTGGTGTTTGTACTATTTTATAGTTGGCACAACTGTCACCCAGTCCTGGGAAGTCTAGTTTTGTGAGAAAAGCTCGACAGAGTTCACTGTTGAATGGATCAATAGCTTCCTTAGCAAAGTGATGCTCAATTATTTCATATGCTTTACGCAGACGACGCTCTTTTGCTTCAAGATCGTGCTGAGTAGCAAAATATGAGTTTTCTTGATAAGTGGAAATTTCTGCAACAGTGCTTGTGTTATATGCTGAAGTGGAATCACGGAAATTGAGCCGGCCAACAGCAGAAGTCAATGAACAGTGAGAACTGTCTAAAGCAACAGCACTTGAAAATGAAAAATTTGCATTATCATTGAACGTAGCATTATTCAAAACTTCGTCTTCGTTTTCGAGAGATTTTATGTGCTCATTAGTAGTTGCACAGTTGTTCCCATTAGTGGTTACAACATTTTCAGCTGATGATGAATTGCTACTACTGCCAGTTCCAATTGGAAGCCTGTTGATTCTCTTTAACTTCGCTTTGTAACGCTTAGAGCTAGATTTCGGAGTTGAAGTGCTATCCATGCTATAAGGATGAAAGCTGTGACCATTTTTAGCCCTTCCAAATTCAGGTGACGACGGAGAGGCAGCTAAAACCTAAAAAAAAAAAATGAAAACATTAGCATATATGTAAGTAAATATGAGGGCGTACTACAACTCGGTATGACATAGATTGATTCATGGACCGTTGCAATAGTTTTTCTAATAGCGGAATTTGTGTAATAATTTAAACACGCATTCGCGATTGAACCTCGGGTGTGATTGGGCGTGTTCTGTGCAATATTGTTTCTTGTGCTTTTTTCTTGGCGCTTTTGCACGTGTGTGTGCAGTATAACATAAAAAATTATTTTTATTGCTAGTGTGTAATACAGCTACACTTAGGGCCGTTTTATTGTATAACCTTTAGATTACCGGCCACTTTATCGTCTCGATATACGAGTTTTCGTTTTCTCATCAGCGCGTTAATTTCTCGCATCGATAAATTGTTGCTTACCCGATGCAACCTTTAAAAATTTGTACCCCACTTTAAATTTTGGTTTGGTTTTGGTTCATGATTCAGATATATTAGATATATCAACCAAGGTTTTGGTTTTTGCTAACAGTTGCTCTTGCTCTATATTTCCTTATGTTGCATGCAGTGTTGCCACTTCGGCATTTTTCAGGCTAAATTTAGCTTTTTTTGAATGCATTTAGCCTCAAAATAAGTGATTTAGCTTTTAGCTTTTTCTAACTTTTTCTTAATTTCATTTGGCCTTTTCTAGTCTTTTTTCTTTTTTCTTACTGAAGTTCTTTATTGAATCGATATTTAGAAAATAATATTTATATCATAAAAAATGTGTTATGGTAACTCTAAAAATAGTAATAGATAAATAGATATCACAGAAAAATTTGTTTATGGTAACTCTGAAAATAGTAAGCACAAAAAAGTTATCGACTATCGTAAAGCGCAAACCGGTTTGCGTATCACTATTAGTTGGTATTTTTCAATTGAGTGGCGTCGGAAAAGAGCTGTGCTTTGTGCTACGAATTTTTTAATTTTAACCTCAACCAATGGATAGGTAAATTTCAGTAAATCTCAAATTGTATTGTCTCCTTTAATGATTATATATGTATGAGCTTATAAACAAAAATGCAGCTTTATTTTCATACATTCATACATATATTATATGTAGGTATGTACATGATACAAGTATTTAAAGATAAAACCGTTCGCTGAATTTATATTTTCTGTTTATATTTTGAAGTTTGTCTACTTTATAAAATTGAAATTTTCAGAGCAACTACAACGCTAAAAGTAAATCCTTTAAATTTTTGTATCATGGTTATGTACATATAAAGATTTATGCCAAATTGTTATGTTTTTCTTTTTGGTTGTTTGTGTTTCCGACAGGGTAGGAGTATGATGTATTGTGAAACGATTTTCCGCCATCCCTTGTCAAATTTGGTTTGGAGACAAGCCGGTTTCGGCGTTGTGCCATCTTCAGTGTCATTTTTCGAACGAACCGGTTTGTCTCCAAACCAAATTTGACAAGGGATGACGGAAAATCGGTCCACAATACATCATTTTTTTTCTTATTTTTAATAAAACGCCTCCAAATATGCTATACAAAAATAATCACAATTTTATACGCTTAAATACATTTATTTCAATTGTAATTTTTATCCAATTTTACCCCAAACAAATTAAACGGGCGCAAATACAAGTACTGAGAATCAAAACAAAGTGAAATAGTAATAGCTGACACGCAGAGTAATCGTTTCAAAGTTTCTAGTCAAGCCTAATACGGCTTTCCCACGGCACCCCAATTACGTAGTTCGCTCTCTCATTCGTAATTCGCACTCCAATTACCTTTCGAATTACGCCATGTAAAATTTTGGGAGCGAATTACCTAATTTGTTGGTAATGCAGATCCAATTACCATGCGAATTACGAACAAATCGGGCCGTCTCTAATTTTTATCGGAAATTTATCGAAACTAGCTCACACACCAAAACTTGCATTTTTTCTAGTACGAAAAGTAAATTTTATCAATGTGTATAACCCTAATTTAATACGGAAACTTATAAATCTTTAGGAAGAACCTACATTTTGCATAAATTTTGCAACGAAGAAAAACAAAAATAAAACACAGAGACAGAGAACTGTCAAATCGAATTAAGAATGTACCCATGGGAATGGGGTAATTCGCGATCGTAATTCGGGCAGCGAACAAAGTAATTCAGGATGCCTTGGGAAAATGGTGTTAATCTTTTGGAATTTTTTTTGTTGGGGGTGTCAGTAATTTTTTTCATACAAAGTGAGTTCAACGATTTATTTATATAGAAAAAGAAAAATAACGAAACCTTCAACAAAAAAAGAGCCAAAAATCATCCGTAGCTAGATAACCAGAATGTAGTACCACAGCCACAACTATTTCGCAAGCTACATACACCACAACCACAGCTACATATTGCGGGCAGTTTAGAGCACTTAGAATATTTTAACTTTTGACAGCTCTTGCTACATACCACAGCCTCACCATTCTGGTTAGTCAGTTAGTCCTAGAGCCAAGGTACATTCAAAACAGATAGAATCCGATTTGACGTCAAACTTCCAAACGTCAAAGTTTTCGGGACAGTAAAAATTACAATGAGCGTGTGGAATGAAAAATAAAAAATTACATTTCCCTGGCTAACGTTCTTAAGTAAATTTTTATTTATTAATTTACTTTATTTTATTTAGTACTTTAATACTCGATACCTTATTTGGATCGAAAACTTTTTAAAAAACACACTTTTTAAATTTTTTCTTCCATTGGCAACCCAATTTTCTTTGCTTAATTGGATTACTATCATTCAATTTTGTCCATCACTTAAAATAAACTGAAATTTCGTGTAGTCTGTTGCATAAACCAAATAAATTAAAGTTGAATGGCCTTATTCATAAAAAATAAAGTAGGTTTAAAGAGCTTAATAAAATGACATTTTCATAATTTTTCAGTTTATAAACATTTTTAAGGCCATAAAACTTTACGCAAAGTTCACGAAAATGCAGAATTTTTAGAAACCTTTTGGGTATGCAGTTTTATAACCTTTTCAACTTTACGTGTAGCCTCTTACCGTTGACTTTTAACTCAAACTTGCACATTATTATACTAAAATTGAATAGGCTACAAAAATGCATACCCAAAAAGTTTAAAAAAAATCTTAATAAAATTTTAAATTCGTGAACGTATATGTATATGTATGTATATATGTATGTATTACATTTAACGTTAAAATTACTTCTTACGTGAAAGTAAGTTCTGCATTGAAATAAAAATCAAATATTTTAAACTTGTATTGTTTTAATTTCAGGAAATAACTAGATATACGATTGAAGAATAAAATAATTTTAGTATCTCAAAATATTAATATTAAATACGTATTTAATGAGTTCGATACTGAGTAGTATCGATACTTTTTCCCTGATACTTTTAGAGTACCGATGCCATGAGCTCGATGCCAGAATGAGTACTCAGTATCGATACCAAAGTCAGAAATTTCGAACCCTACACATACATATCGCACACCGTCTTCAAAAGAGTCACAACTCAAAATTTGGCATTTTTGAGATTATGCGCTCAAAATGTACGCAGAGCTTTTAGTTACCTTTCAGCAAAATCTGGAGCAAATTTTGTTATAATTTGTTAAAAAAAAACCTAAGGTAAAGTAGCCCTTGCCCATATGATTATCATGTGCTAAGAAATAGTTTTTCGAATTTTCTGACAAACATATTATTTTGAGTTGTGACTCTTTTGAAGACGGTGTGCGATATGTTCGAGATAATAGGCCCATTCCTTATCTTTTCTGACTAAAATCTGAATAGTGTCAAAATGCAAGAGCGAAAGGAAAATGCCCTAACTAAAAGAGAGTAACAGGAAAAAGTAAAGGAACGCAAAAACCAAATTTTTAGTCAAAAGAATGGCAACAACAAAACTAATGTCATTGAGTTTGACACCTTTCAAGATTTCGCCAGCAAAAATTCTTCTGACTAAATCTTGTAACTTGGGACTGAAGAGAGTCACAGTTGTTTTCTCATTTCTGCTGTCATTTTTAAGTTAACGCGTTTTGGACTGAATCTGACTACTTCGGACTAAGTATTTCTGACTATTTCTGGTTGATAAGGAACGCAACTAATATTAATTATTACACATTAGAAAAAGCCGAACAATTACATGTACATAAAGGTAAACTGCGCAGCACTGCAAAAATTAAAATTTGCTTTAACGAATATTCAAAACAAAACTACACGACATTCCGAGAGTAACGAAATAAACACAAAACAAGTTGAACTTTGAAAGTTTGGTCCTCATGAGAGCAATGTCAAAATGGCTTCTACTTGCATTTATGTTCCTTGAGTCCTAGTTACTTCAAACTTGCACTTACTATACTAGTATTGAATGAGCTACAAGGTTGTGTTTAGTTTATTTTTTATATATAATTGTTTATTAGAAAAATAGCGGAAACAAATTTTTTTCATTAAAAGTTATTATTTTTGTGAAACGGTAGTGCAACGGGTACTCAAGAACCGCAAAATGTGACTATTGGCAAAAATGGAGTCAGTACTGAGACTTTAAGAAATGATCACGATAAATCTCCCCTATGTCAACGTACCTGCCTAATTTTTCAGGCATCTACTAGAGCTGTCAAACTATCCATAGTTGGGCCACTCGATAATTTGCGATAGTTTAGCTGCACTATCGATACTATCGCAACTTTTTTTTATTATATATTAAGCATATTTTCTTTTATTTCTATAAGTGTACAGTAAAAATACCTAAACAATTTTACAAAGAACACAATCGGCCCTGGTATGGCTGTCGGGTCGATGTCGATGTAATTTTTTCTTCAAAAATAGCCGTCGTAAGTCCAGCTATAGCTACGCTTACCACAGAATTTTTGCGAGAAACACATTCCCTCAAAAATACTGTGCTCAGCGTAGCTGGAGTTGGACCTACGAGGGCTATTTTTTGTTGAAAAAATTACATCGACGTCGACAACCATAATTGGGCCGAATATTATTTTCAAAAACTCGAAACAAATTTTTATTATTTCACCAAGAAACTTAGTTTTAAACTTGGGTAATAAGCTGGGTTGATTTTGTGTGGGGAAAAACAAAAGGCATTTGACCGTATTGTAATAGTAATATTATGATGTCTTAGGTCTAAGCCAATTGTTATTGGCCACGAAAGATTAATTAAAACTGATCTTTAGCCCGCGAGATTGAATCAAAGTGTATGAATTTTGAAAATGAAACTTTGAGTTGTAATATATATGGAATGGTTAATTACACTGGTTTACAGAAAAAATGTTCTATGGATGCCACTATCCAAATCCTATGTAGAATTGCTCGGTGATTCTGAAAATCGGGTTAATTTTTTTTCTATGGATACGTTTTCGAGATATTTGCAATTTACCGTTATTTAGCTTAAATCAAAAATTGGTTCCTTTTAATCACGTATAACTTACGAACCAATTTAAAAATCTTAATATAAAATACAGCAAATTAAATTGAAATGAAATGAAATTCTCCATAAGCCGTACATACATCACTTTCCGATAGGGCTTATAGTTTCTGACAAATTAATTAATCATTCCAGCTTTTTTTATTTTTTAATGAAAAAATGAAACTTTAACAGCAGAAAAATTTAAAAAATAACACGTTCTGTGAAAAATTTTGGCACTTTTACTAAAGCCTGTTCTGTTACAAAAAAAGAATCAAGTTACTGATGAAGAAAATCGATGGATAAATACGAAATAATGAGTGGTCAAATGAAACTCCGCAAAGATTTTTTGTATAAAATACGAGCAGTAAAGTGTGTTACTCATATGCCACGTACACCCGAGTAACACGCTTTAATGCTCGTATTTCATACATAAAATCTTTGCGGATTTTCATTTGACCACTCCTTATTTCGTATTTATCCATCGATTTTCTTCATCAGTAACTTGATTTTTTTTTTTTTTAACAGAACAGGCTTTAGTACAAATGCAAAAATTTGGCGCAGAACCTGTTATTTTTTAAATGTTTCTTTTGTTAAAGTTTGATTTTTTTAATTTTTTTATTAAATGGAATGGTTAATTAATTTGTCAGAAACTATAAGCCCTATCGGAAAGTGATGTGTGTATATACGGTTTATGGAGAATTTCATTGGCTCTCATTTGCCGTATTTTATATTAAGATTTTTTAAATTGGTTCGTAAGATAATAATAATAATAATAGCTTGGCGCTTACAATATGGGTGTTTCCATCGGAAGGTCCAACACGACAAAAAAAAATAAAAATCTTATATCTAACGTATTTACGGGCCGATTTGTCTGCTTTTTAAAATATATACTAGCTATGTAAGTAAAATCATGTTTGCGTAAAATGGCCTTACTAGGTGGCGCCAAGGTTGAGATATTTCGAAAAACCGTATTTATGGTCCGTTTTGGTTCGAATTCGGCGTATGTAGTTAAAACATAATAAGTCATAAATTTCCAACAAATTCACCCTGAATTGGCGCTGAAGTCAAAATATAAAGTATATTATACATAAAATACATGTTTTATTTGCGTTAAAAAATCATTTAAAAGCAATATTAACAAAAATATAACGATGGAAATTTATGTCACGTGACGCTACGTCACGTGACGTTTCACACTTGTGGTTGTAAAAGAAAATTGAAACAAGTTGCATTAATTCAAAAAACTCTAAAAACAACTAGAATTGCTCCAAATCATATTAAAATAAGAGTCATGAAAATAGCCATCCACAAATCGCAGAGTTTTGCGATTTTGTAAGAAAAGATAAAATCTACTTCCATTTTTTGTCACGTAACGACACTCTTTAAATGCTTTTGTTTCAGGACCAAGCAGTTCGATTGTTTTAATTTTTCGGTTAAATATAGAGCTAATTATGTGCTATACAATGGCCCAAAAAAGTTAAAGAAAACAAATGGTATTCCTTGTTTGTATCACATTGAAACGTACGACTGTCACGTATGCGACGCATGGAAATACCCATATGTTAGTGTTTGGCCGAGCTTCTCCTCCGATTTATGGCGTGCGCCTTGATGTTGTCACACAAAGCGGAGGGACCTACAGTTTTTTGTATTTTTTATGAGAATCTGTTTTTCATGGCAGAAATACAGTCGGAGGTTTGTCATTGCCTGCCGAGGGACGACCGCTGTTAAGAAAAAACTTTTTTCTAAATTTTTGCGATGTTGTTTTGACCAGGGTTTGAACCCAGGTGTTGCGGAGTGGTAGCGCGCACTGCTTACCACTACACCACAGCGGCGGGTTAGTAAGATATACGTGATTAAAAGGAACCAATTTTTGCTTTAAGCTGAATAACGGTAAATTGCAAATATCTCGAAAACGTATCCATAGAAAAAAAATAGCCCGAATTTCGGAATCACCAAGCAATTCTACATAGAAGTTGGATAGAGGCGTCTGTAGAACAAAAACCAAATTAAATAATTAAAATTATTATAAACAGGACAATATATCAAATAAAGGGTTATTAAATTTAGTACATCACGTTCATTTATCATTTTTCAACAAGTCTACAAGTTTTTAATATATTAAGATAAAACTTACAAAAACTATAATTTTCCCTTATGAATTTTCAATTCTTCATTACTTCAGCAACCAAAAAAAGTTAGACGAGATTTATTTGAAACGTTTTAATGTTTTCGGATGTTTATATAATATTAAAATGACCATGAACTTGGTCATGCCGATTTGGTCGGTTTTCAAGATCGTGGTGAATGAAGTCAAACATGTATTGTCAAATATTTTTTTTTATTTTTTTTTTTAGAAATTTGTACAATAATAAATTATTAAACAAATAAATGAAAGGCAGCGCTAGCAACAAGGGCCTTCGGCTGTCTGTAAGCTTAATAAGCTTAGCTATTAAAATGTTAATAGGGGTTAGTAACAAATTATCTTTAATGTTATATATACTTTAACAAGTCAGTCGCCTTCAAAAATTTGTACATCTTTACAACGTTCATGGTTTTAGCCTCTCTCAAAAGATCGAAGGGCTCCGTAGTACCTAGGACCTGTTTTCGGGTTGTGTCGATGATTGGACAACGTAGAATGTGTTGAATTGATGCAGGCTCATCACAAAAAGGACACTTACTGGGTGGAACACGTTGTAAGAGATGTGCGTGCGTGATAATTGTGTGTCCCAGGCGTAGGCGAAGAAATGGCTTAATTTTTGAGGGAGCCACATGGGCGGTGAAGGTGGGTTTCTTTCGGCAGCGATTGATAGCAGAATAATGATGAGCATAGGTTTTCCAACTGTCAATTTGCGTCTTGCGCCTTTCGTTTGCAACTGCAGTCCAGATATATTTTTTTGATATATAGTTAAACATTATGCTTGGTGTTTTTGCAACATTTTTGGCGGCAGTGTCGGCGTTTTCATTTCCAATGACTCCTGTGTGCCCTGGTAGCCACATCATTTTTTTTTTTTGGGGTGTAGCTATTAAAATATTGCGTATCGCTGCAACTTCATTTTGGCCATTCGATGGACGTTCGATGGCGTCGATGCATGAGTTACTGTCAGTGCAAATAATGAACTTGCCGCTGTGGAGCTTCGCATAGGTGATGGCTTCGAGAACAGCGGAGACTTCGGCAGTGAATACGGAGCATATTGGGTGGAGGAGACCGTCTCGAATAATTTCTCCATTTTCTTTTGTTACAGCAAATGATGTGTTGTCGCGTGTTTTCGAGCTATCTGTAAACAAGAAATTCCACCCTTTTTGGCTGTAAGATAATTTTTCTTTCGCATACATTGCCTTGGGCGTATTTGCTTTTGGGAGTTGCAAAGTTTTAATTGTATGAGGGATGTTATTAATCATCCACTGTGGACTGTTAGTGGATATTCTAGGCCTTGAAGTAGATGGAATCCCAAGTAGTTTAAGGAATTTCAGGGTCCGACAGATTAGTGGCAGGAGTTTTGGCTCCCGTTTTCTTGACATCGCGTTGCTAACGTCTTTTGTTAAAAGAGTGTTTGGAGTGAATAGCAGTTTTGGGAGTAAACGACGGCTGCAATCGATTGTTCTTTTGGCGATTGTGGGCAAGCCAGTCTCCGCAAAGAGATTTTTTAGCGGTGTTGTTGGCAATGCTCTTATGCTTCTCCGTATTGCCACATGATAAGGCGTAGAGAGTTTGCTGATCGCAGATGCGGTACAGTTGCCATAGAATGGAAGTGCATATTCAACCTTTGAGAGTAGTAGGGCTCTGGTAACGTTGACGAGAATGGCTGAATGAATGTGGCTTTTCTTCGATGTTAGATATTTTATTATATTTAATCTTGTCAAGAGATAGTCTCTAACGTGTTTGCAATGAGATTTAAAGCTATATTTAGAGTCAATTATTAATCCAAGAACTTTAAGTTCATTAACAAGACTTATATTTAGGTTAGTAGAGAGGTTAGTTAGATTAGAACAGTTTATTTTTCTGCAAATGTGCAGGAGTTTTTTTTTTTTTTCAATAGATAAATTGATACCAGCAGACAGCGACCATGATGTTAACCCTGCTAAAATTTCTTCGAAGATTTGAGTGACTTGACTCAATTGTTACACTGTAGAAGACTACATCATCGGCATAAAGCTGACATTTAATGCCGCGGATGTTTGTTGTTCGGAGAACAATTTCATCAAAGGCCATAATAAATAGAATTGCAGATAATGGTGAACCTTGTAGTGTGCCGTTTTCCAAAAGCACAATGTTGGAGAGAAATCCATTTATTTTGAATCTACATTTCCTATGCTGTAGAAAATTTTCAACGAACATTTTAATTTTTGGACCCACCTTCCAAGTATCCAGTTGTTTTAAGACTATGTGTATGCCGATACGATCGAATGCTCTTTGAAAGTCTATCGCTAATAAAGACACGTGGTTTTTAGAGGATAAAGCGTTTGAAATAAAATAGTCTAAGTGTAAGAGCGCGTCTATGGTACCAAATCCCTTTCTGTATGCAACTTGATTAGGACTTATAAGGTTTTTCTTTTTAGCATACCACGCTAAGCGGTTAACAATAATTTTTTCTAGTAGCTTTCCTAAACAGGGAAGCAGCGAAACCGGCCTATAGCTGTTTACTTCCGAAGGAGATTTGTTGGGTTTTAATATTGGAACAATACATGCTGTTTTCCAAAATTGTGGGTAGGGTACACTCTCTAAAATGCGATTGTAGAGGTTAAGTAGTCTACTCTTGACTGAGTTCGGCAAGTTCTGAATAATGGGGTATGAAATCTTGTCAAGGCCTGGAGAGCTTCCCTTAACTGTGGAGAGGGCAAATTCTAATCCTGATGGGAGGATTTTGGACTCAAGTTGCTTAGCTGCAAGAGATAAGGAGTAGGAGATTGCTGGTTCTTGGTTTAGACATTCGGTTTTTAAGTTTCGGAAAGTGTTTGAAAAAGATAAATCAGACGAGGACATGGAGAGGTGCGAAGCGAAATGGTTAGCATTAGCATAGGGGTCGGAAAGTGGTCCGTTCGGGGAATAAATGCACGAAAAGGATGATTGTCTTGGAGAACCAGCAAGTATTTTTATATCATTCCATATTTTTTTAGGTTTTGTTGAAGGGTTAATACTGGAGGTAAGTTGTTCAAATGCCTTTCGTTTTGCTGCTTTGGCGTTCCTTTTAAATTGTGCGTTTGCCTTTTTGTATCTCAATCGATTTTCTGTTGAGCGAACAGATTTGTACTGACGCCACAAGTTCTGCTTGGTTACTTGGAGTGTGGATAGATCAGAGTTCCACCAAGGGACGGTTTTCTTTAGATCTAATTGGTTTGGTTTGTGGAATGGTGAAATGAGCTGACTAAATTTCTTCCAGTCGGCTTGGATGGTTTTGAACCTGGGTGTGAATTTAAAAGGGTGCTGGTTGTAGCTTGAATTTATTTGCGTTAGTATAGGGAAGTGGTCGCTTCCATGCAATGAGTCTAGGACTTTCCACTGGCAGTTTGGTGCAAGGGTTGTGGAGCAAAGTGTAATGTCAACATTAGAGAAGGTGCGGTGGGTCGAAAAGTGGGTGGGCGAACCATCATTTAGACATATGAAGTTGGATAAGATTAACGCGTCTTCGATTTTTTGTCCTCTGGCGTTCGTGAATTCAGATCCCCAGATCGTGCTCCAAGAGTTAAAGTCGCCTCCAGCAATGCACTGAGTGCTGAATTGATTTAGAAGTTGTGAAATATCTGAGGGTGAGAATATTTCTCTGGGATGAATATACGTGGAAACTACTACCAACTTGGTTGTAGTATTGATTTCAATCGCTAGTGCTGAGAAGTTCGTTTGAAAAGGTGATAGCTTGTGCTGAATATTTCTTTTTACTAATATTGCAATTCCTTGCATTTTGAGGAAGATTGTAAAAATGTCCTATTTAACTTTTGGGAGTGTAAACGATTTGGTTATGAGGTACGTGGGTTTCATTTAAACTAATTATAGATGGCGAGTAATACTTAATAAGAATTTCAAGTTCGTGGTAGTTATTAAGATAACGATTCATATTCCATTGCAATATTAATAACATGCTAAACAACAAGAGATATGAAATGCAGAAAGAAAAAGTAGTGGGAGAATGAATACATGTATACGTACACGCATGTGACTAATTTTGGCATTCTGCGAGCAGAGTGCAGGTAGTCAAATGCTGAGAGAAATGCATGCATTACATTTCGAAGTCACTGTCGTGATCAGCGATGCTCTTTGGCTCAGCTAGTACTGAGTCGGAGAGCATTAGACCACCACAGTCGTTATTTCACAATATAACCAGTAAACAACCTTCGGTGAATTTGGTGACTGCCTTCCTCGGGGATGAATATGCTAGGGATGAAATTATTAGTACACACGCCTTCCAACCACGCAGGGTTGCTTTTAAGAAACAAAAAATAATTAACTCCAAATAGTTTCAAAAAGTATAGTGTAAAACAAAATTTATTGAATAATTCCACATAAAATGGTGTACATATATGACTCATTTTCTAAACGATTTAAATAAAACGCATTTCATAACCTTTTTTGTGCAAACGGCATTTGCGAATTGATAGAAAAGTACTACGGATTGTAAATTTTTGTTAACTATGAGGTGAATGAAAATTTTCAACCCGGCCTGATGGTTTTGAAGAGTTTTTTTGTTCTAATTTTATTACTAAGCCGTCTAATAAATGCATGGCTTTTAGTTCTAGAANTTTTGTTCTAATTTTATTACTAAGGCGTCTAATAAATGCATGGCTTTTAGTTCTAGAAGAATAAATGTCAGTAAAGACAAGTCTTTTTTGTATAATTTCTGATTTTAATTGCTCAACTTCTTTTTCACCAGAGCAACTGTCGAAAATTTCCAGCAGTAAAAAGTTACGAATTGGCACAGCAGAAACGTAAATTTTTCTCGCCATAATAAAAAGATTTTCAACATGGAACTTTTCTACTAATTGACATGAAATTACTATCTCAACGCTCGGAGCGCTGCCACTGAGGGCCTTTGCCAACTGATAAAAAAGAGAAAATTTGGAAGGACCAAATAAAAATTTTTAGATTTATCGTTGTGAATACGAATGCCATAGTTTTTACCTAGCTCATGGGACTACGCAAAATTTTGACAGCTTGTAAATATGTATACACATAAAGTTGTTGGCGGTAATAAAGAGTCAAAATCAAAATGGAGAAAATAACAAAAAAGCGTACGTTAGTTGTCAGTTATAAAATAAATCCAATTTATTTGCGAATATTTGTTTATTCTATTTATTGAAAGGCAACCATGCGGAAAAGCTTGTGTTAATTATATTGATAACAAAACCTGGCAGCAGTAACATAAAGTCCACAAAAGAATAAATTGCTTGTATTACCATCAATACGCCATGTATAAATTTTAACAATACACAAAAATAGCGATTTCGCACCAGCGTTTGTTTGGTTTTTCAACACCATTTATAATTTTCTTTTAATAAAATCACGATTTGTCAAATACTTAAATTTATTTATCTAATAATAATGCAGCACACAACCCTGAAATCTAAGAAAAAGTCTGAGGAAGGCCATTAAATAGCAGCACACAACCCCGTGCCTTCCTCAGGAGTGAATATAACTACAACAACAACGACTACTACAACAACAACCCAAAAAGGTTGGTTACTGTATACTGTGGTTTGTAGGCGAGGGAAATATATAATGGTTACTTAAAGTGGGGGTGATGGTTGTGGGATTGTTAAATAAGAAGAGTTTGGTTGAGGTGGGATTAAAAAGTGTTGTAGGTGAGTTGGCGATCGAGACTTTTGAGGTTATATTGGTTGTTGTTGTGGTCGTGCTTGAAGCGCGTGAAGAGGCGATAGATTTATTGGATTTTGGTGAGCTAGTGACGGTTTAGGTGTCATTTGAAGAGGTTGAAATTTTTGTTATAATTAGAGGTGGATTTTTTGTTTTGTCGTTTTCGGAAGGTTTTTGTATTTTAGAAGCTGTAGTAGATGTGTTGTTGGTGGCTGTGTGCGCAGGTAGTGAAATTATCTTTGAAAAGGGTGTGAAAGGAGTGTTGAGGGAATTTTGAGCTCTGTATTTGGCTATCGCCTCACGCATGCTGGATTTGTCGATGGTTTTTATTTTTAGGATTTCTTTAGCTTGCATAAATTTAGGGCAGGTGTTTGCGGAGGAAGGGTGTTCGCCTGAACAATTGGCGCACATGGTTCTTGAGCATTCGCTGCTATCGTGTGGTGGTAGACTACAGTTGCACATGTAGGAAGGCCTTTGCAGTATTTTATTGTATGTCCGAGCTTTTGGCAGGTTTTGCAGCGCATCGGATTGGGTAATAGGGACGTATGTACATATATTTTTCGCCAGGCTACATCAATTGTCTCAAGTAGCTTATATGCATCAAAAGTGAGAAGCATTGCACCTGTTGGGATTATGACACTTTCAACCTTCTTTTGAAATTCATACACTGAGCTTACTCCATAATTTTCGAGGTCTTCAATAATTTCGTTTTCAGGCAAGTGATTAAGAAATGGTGCGAATATCGTGCCTTTCACCGAATTTAGATGCTCGTGGTAATTGGCAGAAATTTTACAGACATTAGAGAGAGTTTTCGTGTTTATGAACTTTTCAGCAGTTTTTTGTTTTTAACCAGCAAAAGAAGACTTCCGTCGCGAAACTCAGAGATGGTGTGGTGGTAGAAGTGGTATTTTGTCGTCTAGTGATTTGAGCACTATGTATTTTGGATCATCGTTTTTTGCAATGTAAATGGGGGGAGCTCAGGGAAAAATTCATGAGATTTGTTGGTTTTTTCCGTTTTGTATGAGAACTAGAGGAAAGTGGGGCGAACCTATTTTCCCCTAGATTGTAAGCCCCAGGGGACATTGTGAACACACTTCACACAACCACTTACAATTAAATATGTATGCACTTTTGTTCAACGATGAATTGATGCACTAGAGAGCGTCACAGAGTAACGAAAGAGATATGCCGAAACAGACAATAAGCGAATACTGATATCACACCAAGAAAAGAGTGAACGTCCGCACACGTCAGAGGTTAGTCGGTGACTGTATTGTCAAATAGGAATCGTTTGATAAGTTAATAGTAGTTTCAAGCATTAACATATTACTATTAAGGTGAGAAACGCCCATTTTAAGACCATTTATGCAGTCTTGAAAATTGGTGCGGAATGGTGTCATCAGTCACGGAAGAAGCACAGTTTTCGCGGTTTCTAAATTTGCCGTTATATGAAAGTAGGGTACGTGCAATAAGTGTTTAGATATTAAAGTCCAGCGCAAGTGTATTTGCCGCATTTCGTTCAATAAGTACTCTTGCATTGTACTCTACTCCCAACACATTGTTACTCTTTTTCCGCATACATACACTACTTGGCGTTGAGAAAGTAAATACTTGACGTACTTGCTATTAAGGAGCAGTTAGTCAACGACGTAGCGTAAACGTAGGTTNTGCCGCATTTCATTCAATAAGTACTCCTTGCATTGTACTCTACTCCCAACACATTGTTACTCTTTTTCCGCATACATACACTACTTGGCGTTGAGAAAGTAAATACTTGACGTACTTGCTATTAAGGAGCAGTTAGTCAACGACGTAGCGTAAACGTAGGTTGACGTACGTAGCAGCATATAAAATTTACTGTTGATAGAGAGAGAGAGAAACAACAGCAACGTCACCGCCATGCGGTGGTGAGTTTTCGTTAACACGCGAATCCCATAAGGTAGATCATGTCTGCGTCAGCCTACGTCTACGTTACGTCGTTGACTGTTTGCGCTTTTACTCCACCAAAGTAAGTACTCTACTTTCTCTCATCGCGTACGAGAGATATTTGCTGCTGCCAAAAGGGAGTAGCAAATCTACTCTCTGTATACTTGTAGTACTGTAAGTACTTGCGTATTAAATTTCAATTCTGGTTGTTAGCCTACTAGTTGATATCGTTTGCGGCGCTGGTCAGTGAAATTGAAAGAGTAAAAATAGAATATGGAAATTGACGATGTAAGGAAATGTTTGCGGCCTTATTTATAAAAAATAACGTAGATTTAGACAGTTGTTTAATGTGACATTTGCATAAAACTTTTGTATTCAAGCAGCTTTTTAAATCCATGTATGTACTTATATTTTAATGAAAGTATTATTTCTCGTTTCTAATTTTTATAAAACTATTTGCAGTCATTAACCAACAAATAAGTTGTCAAAAACAACAACTTAAGCAATGCTGCTATACGAAATAAAATTATTAGTGGCAAATCAAAATTTTGAAAGTGCCGATTTTCACATTCGATAGTTGGACATGGTAGCAAGAGATGCACGAGCATTTTTTTCTTAAGAGCTGCATACTGATTTAAGAAATTTTTTATAGAAGCAAATTTATTTTCCATTTATTGGCGTAATTTTATATGAATTTTTAGTTTTTTCTTGAGAGCCTTTACAAATAAAAAAAATTTCGGAAATATGTACATATGTAATACATACGCAGCCATATAACTTGATTCAAGAGAAACGAATTTTCATTGGGCACGTTCAGAAGGCGCAACAGCTCAGTAACTGGAGCGATTGCACATTCTGAACGCGTTGTTGCGTACTTCTGATCAAGTGAATAGTTGCGTGTTAGATGATCGTAATATTTTTCTGATCATTTGGACAACATGTTGGTGTGTACCTTTGAGAGTTGAATTTGACAGCTAAGTATGAATCGTTCAGAAGACGCATAACGATCACTGATTTTTTTAGCAACGGTTGCGCTCAACTGCTGCGCCTTCTGAACCTACCCATTCATAGCTTTTCTTTTTTGATAACACTGTGCGACAGCTCAAATCGGTATTGAGTAAAACCAAATGCAAGAGATAGTTTTTGAATTTCATTGAGTTTTTTTTTAATAAATACTAAATTAGAGGTGTTGAATGGCGAAAGAAAAACTTTATCCGATTTTTTAAAATGGAAACTACATTTTTACATATGTACATATGTACATGCATACATAAATATATTTAATATGAAATTGAAATTTTCACATCAATTTGCGCTATCTCCAAACCCATGGTTTCAATTGTACGCATATCGTCAGGGTTTTCCCCACAACTTGGTTTTTCTGCAGTGAAGCGACAGAGCAAGTGACGAGAAAAAATATATGCGGACACTTATATATGTATCTATGTACATTCGTATCTATGCACATATGTATCTATGCACATATGTATCTATGCACATACATACATATGTACTTGGGTATGTATATCAGCATTTTAGTTGAAAGTACGTTTTGCTCGTCGTCTCATCATCGCTCCACTACATTCCTGTCATTGGTTTTATTCAGATACCACAAATGTATGTTTTCTTCGAAAATACTCAAGTACTACCAGTAGAGTACTCTACTGTCAAATACCTTTTACTCGCAGTAGTTGCGGAAGGCAAAGTAAATCCTCTACGCGTCTTGCTATGATCGGTAGTTTACGTACGCTTGCAGAAACTGGTTTATGCTTACTCACACTTGACCCGAACGATGAGAGTAAAGGCCTGTATGCAGCTCTCAAGAAAAGCAAAAACTCCATATAAAATGACGTACAAGAAATGGCTAAGAAATTTTCTTGAGTCAAATTTCCTTAAGGCAGTACGCAGTTCTTAAGAAATTTACTAGGCTTTCTACTACGGTTTTCTAAAGTTTTTTGTGAAAAAAGCGCACAAGGCAACCCAGGTTTGCAACAGAAATATATGCCCGTTCCATTATTTCTTGAGGAAAGAGTGAGGCAACAGGCTGTGAAGTATCAAAAATGACAAAATTCCTTGGACACACACGCGAAATAATGGCAATTTTTTCTTGACCGTTTTCTTGAGATCTGCATACAGGGCTTAAAGCTGAAATTAGTCAAGAACGCAGAACGTATACTTAAACGCAGTCTGTATACGCAGAATTTTGTCGATTACTGGAGCCCTCTGTGTTGCTTACTACAGTATTGCCACCCATCAATGCCTTTTCATACTTACCTTTTCAACTACCATTTTTCGTGCTATAAGTGATCATAGCTAAATATAAATTACTTAGTTTTCAACAAAAAAGCTTATACAATAGTAAATTTCAAATATTTTATACGTATTTTGAATAGGAAATTATAACTTTTTTACAATCTGCAAAACTGACGAAGTGGCAACCATCTATAGAAGGAAGAAATCAGCTGACACGGAAAAATCTAAGTTCAGCAGATTTCTGCGCTACGGGCTACAACTACAGAAAAATTCTGCGGTGTTGAATTTTCATTTACATGGCGCTCTGGTAAGACAGAACGTGTCAGCTGACTGGGGATTACGTACCGGTAGGTTTACGTTCTTGACTAATTTGAGCTTAAAGGAGGGAAAGTATTTGCGCGGCGATCGGATGTCTTGCTAGGCCGTTTAAATGGAATCGCGCAGGAGTTTATTAGATATACAGTGACGAGCAAAACTGTAACATGGTGTAATACTTTTTATTTCAGCCATCGCTATATTTCCAAGTTCTAACGACTTTCACCCTTTTGGTGTATATTCTTGTTGGTACATCCCTACTCCCTCTCTCATAACGATTTGAAGTCAATACAACAACAATAAAAATCCCAGCAGACAAAAATGTAAATTAAGGCAGATGTTACAGTTTTGCACTCACTCTCAGTTTCGCATTTGACAGTTATCTCTTACTTAGGTGGAAGTCAGATGACTTTTTTCTCTATTCTAATTTATAGAAGAAGTGATCACCAGTAAATATTATAGTTAATCAGGAACGAAAAGTTACAAAAAATTGTGGAATTTTCTACTTGAAAATGTTAAGACCGAGAAAAAATATAGCCTAAAGTGTTCTCAAGGACAAAGGAAGTCTGTCAAAAAATATTACGGTACGATATCTTGTGAGCTTAGCAGCAAGTAGCGATGCAGCCACTATTACAGAAGCGCTTAAGTTATTAAAACTGAATGCAAATCAGTAGACAGCGAGGCGAAGAATTGTCAAATTGAACGCTAAGGCATAATAAAAGAAGAAAAAACCATTTTTATCAAAATACATGTGCGAGAGTGGCAGCATTTTGCTGCATCGCACGAAAACCGAACCGTTGTCTATTGGGATATGCTAGGCCGGTCAGAGTGCAATAAAAAACATATTTTTAAATTTCAATTGAAGGTTATTTGGTCTGACAAGACTAAATTAATCGCTTTCAATCAGATGGCCGGGCATGGTATTGGGTCAAAGACCCAAATTAAGCCCATGCGCAGCATGTAAGGCAAACTGTGAATAACAGTGGTCGGTCAATAATAGTTTGGGGTTGTATTTCAAAAATTTTCTTGGTCTGTTAGTACACATTATGCGTAAAGAACAGTATCTGTTCATATTTCAACACAATTTGCTAGATGTAGTCGAAAAATGAGAGTTTCTGCTGAAAAATCACCCATATGGGCGAATCCGAGAAATAGTCAACCAAAATCGCAAAAAATGCATGCAATTCGAATTCTCTCATTTTTGTGACAAAAAAAAAATACAACATATTCTTATATCATATTTCTTTTCAGATTTATTTGAGAAATCTGATTTGCCACTTTTACTTTTTGAAACAGAGCTCTAAATAGCATTGGTTTAAACACTTTATCTTTTAATAAAATACAACAATATCGCTTAAAAAAAAAATCACTTTTTTCAACGGAAAAAAGAGTAACGTCCGTAACGTAACGTCCCGAACGCACATATACAATTGTTTTAAAGTTAATCCAACCTTTAGTTTGCTTTTATATCACTTTTTGTAAACTTTACTATTTTCTCTTCAAAGTATTTTTGTAGATCGCTTCCTTTTTAAGTAACGTCCGAACATAAATCTCGAAGGCAAATACACCGACATTAACACAAATTCAAATTTCCATTATTTTGTTCTCATAAGTACTCCTATAAACCCTCCCTTAATCCACAAAAAATTGTTAACTTATAATGTCTTTGCCTGCAAAAAAGTTAAAAGAAACGTCCAAACATAACGTCCGCAACGCTAGGATTTGCCCATATGTTCGCAAAGACAGGATGCAAAAGCAAAAACTTGCTATTTTAAAAAAACCTCCACAATCCGCGGATATGAATCTCATTGAGAATTTGCGAAAACAACTAAAAGCACAGCTTAAGCAGCTAAGTATTTAAGTCCGTAAAATCGAGTACATGAGCTGTGAAAGCAAACTAAGGATATACCTCCTGAATTTTTACAGAGATACAAATAAGGTATGCCAAATCGCATCCAGGAACTGAAACAAGCAAAAGAGTACTGAACATTATGTTAGTAGTTATTTTTTTCGTGAAAATTGTTAAAAAGTTCTTAAAAATATATGAGTGCAAAACTGTAACATCTGCCTTAATTTACATTTTTGTCCGCTGGTTTTTTTATTGTTGTTGTATTGACTTCAAATCGTTATGAGAGAGGGAGTAGAGATGTACCAACAAGAATATACAACAAAAGTATGAAAGTCGTTAGAACTTGGAAAGATAGCAATGGCTGAAGTAAAAAGTGTTACACCATGTTACAGTTTTGCTCGTCACTGTACATAAATATTTAAGTAAATTCCATTATGTGAAAAAGTGACTGTAGGTAAATGCAATAGTCTTTAACATATCCTGGGAAATACTTTTGAGGACTCTCCAATTGGACGATATTGCTTTGCATTCAGCTTGAACGGAAAAAGTCACTCCCTGGCACACTTTTCTGTAATCTATACAATTGAAGAGAATTTTTTTTAGAAAAAACTGGAGATCCACTTAAATTTTTCGATATAACTTTGGTAAATATAACTCGATCGGAACGTAATGATTACCAAATTGAATATGATACTTACTGTTACTCATTTGTGATAATAGTATGATGAAAATCGTTCAGATTTTAAACAAATTATTTAAAAATAAAAAAATTGTTGAACAAAATTTTTTGTCGTGTTCCTATATTTGCAATTTTTATATTGTATGCGTAAACATAAGTAAACTAATTCGTGTTTCTATAAGTTGTGCCTGTTCAGTGTTTCCATACTCATTTGCATAAACAAAATTTTTCCACGATGATGGAAAATAATGGCTTTTCTATTAGAGCTACCGAAATTGTTCCTAAATTTGCAAAAATTCGCAAAATATAGCTAATATTAAAAGAAGATTAGAATATTTGGAACCTGCGATCTAAATGCACGCCAGCAATATTAATGATGTTCTTTAAATCTTTTGACTATAGGCCAGTGCAATTATCAAGAGAACAATTCAAATTTTATTGAAACAGATAACTTTGAGGTTAACGATAAGCTTAAGGGCTGCGAGAAATTATATTTGACTTAATATTTTGCGTTAACGGATTCGTTATCTAATAATATGCACCACACCTTTTTGCTGAACCCAGAATTTTTAACAAGAATTGGTCTTATCCGACTAGTGAGCTGTAGGTCACTTGGTAGTCGATGCGCGGTCTCTTACAATTAAAATAAAAGACTAATATTTTGCAGGCTTGTCGTTGACTTCATGATACAATATATTTTCACTATTACCAAGGAATTTCAGAAAAATTAAGATTTTCGACCCGCCCTATTGTGTAATTATGTATACATATCATAAGAAATCCATTTTTGTTATATAACATCAAATAATCAATGTTTCAGACACGAAAAATATATGACAAATTTAAGGCTGGATTTGTTTATGAAGGGATCAGTTCAATAGTTATAACTATTAAACATTAAATTGCATATTTAGAAAATCACAATAACTATTCATTTTTGCCAAGATTTAGGGCTGTTCCCCCAAGTAAACTATAACAATAAATTGACATATATCCACGCAAAACTTAAGAAAATATATTATTTTTTTCTCAAAATACTTACCCATATTTCTCAAAAATCAACGAAATTTTTTACCAACTTGAAACTTGCACCTCTTTGTACTAGAATTAAATGGGCTACAAAACTACATACCAACATTTTTTCTAAAGATTCTGATTAAAAAGTTTGGAATTTAGGTGAAATTTTGTACAAACTTTGAAATTTAAATTTATATGGCGCTTGTTGTATTACCAGCTAGACTTTTATAAAAAATAATAAAGATTAAATAAACAAAAGATAAATAGGCAAAACTGGTGAAAATATCCCATTATTCCCATTCTATTATTTTGTGGACAACGGTACATTGGGCTACGACGTCTGTTAATAACCCATTCCTTGATGAACCCTTTGAGATGAGTGAATTACAATTGGCACTGAGTAACACAAAAAACATCGATTCGAGTGGCCTTGGCCATAGAAAACGATGACAACAATTGCGGAGATTATCAAATCGAAGCAGAAGACTCTGTAACTGTACCAACTACAGTGATTACTCATAAACCACCACCTATTTTTATATCGCAGGTGCACAACATAAGCAAAATGATGATAAGTTTTTCTCCTATTACAGTATATTTTGCTTTGCTGCCTCTATGCTTAAGTGCANTATTTTGCTCATCTCGCAGAACAACGAAAATGGCTATCAATTTATGTAGTTATATAGATAATTAGATAGCAATCGGTAAAAATTTCGCTTGCAGTAATTTCTACATGGTAAGCGCTCCGCCAATATTTGGTTTTATAGGGATTCGGATACCTTCCTCATTGAAGTAGTAAAGAAAATTCGCTTAAGTGCCTTTTTCGGTTACGTGCACAAGTTTTTCGTGCAAAGAAGGATGTGCAGCTAAGCAAAATATACTGTATTGGCAAAGAAAACTTTAAATACAAAGGAGGCAGAGATGGACAAGCAAGAGTAGTGACCACAAATAATGACACCTACAGAACACTAGTCAATCACCTAGATTCTAGTAATATTGTCTTTCACACATATCAAGTAAAAGAAGAAAAACCCTATAGAATTGTTGTAAAAAACATTAATTTTTCTACGCCAATCACAGATATTATAGACTATTTAGCCAAGCACGGTCACACTGTTTGAAACATTGTGAACGCAAAAAGCAAAGTTACAAAATTGCCGATGTCAATATTCTTTGTTGACCTTGAACCCGCGGCTAGTAATAAGTGTATTTTATACTAAATAAAGTAATGTAAAAAAAATATTTTTTTAAAAATAAGCTTTTA
>NW_016158504.1:118842-128462 GCF_001687245.7 Rhagoletis zephyria | reverse complement strand
TTGGCAATGTGCGAACAATCTGTGCGAAAATTTCTTAAAGTATGCATACCCAGTAATAAAAAACTCTATGGATTTGTAAAAGTAAGCTGATATTTTTATTTTATGGCCTACTAAAGTTTTCCTGTCCCGGCCTAAGTAGTTTTTAAAAAAGTAGAAAAAATTGTTAAAATAAATGTCTGAGCGAAATTAAAATACAAATATAGACAAATATGGAACATTTTAACCCATTAGCTCCTGCCTTAAAGGGACGTTTTGACCCTTACTTCAAAAAAGCCCGCAAAAAGCAAATTTGGAAGTTCGTCAGAGGATGGATTTATTTATTCTAAAAAGTGTTTCTTCAGAAAATTTAGCTAGGGATCTTCTCAGGCAAAAACTTCATGCCACCAACGTAAAAGTCTCTAAAAAGTTAAAATAAAAAATTTGGCCTAAACGACGATGCCTAGTACATGGTTGTATGCAGCATTATGTTTCAGCACAAAAGAATTCATCAACCTGTATCCAATTCGTAAGACAAGAAACCGAACCGGTCAAATTCTGATAGGCGGAAAGCACGTCTCCAATGCGAACCGAAAGTATCTACATCTGATACGTTGAAAGTTCACTTTGGCAAGCGATTCGTAATTTTTTTAATCATTCGAATAAAAATCATAACATTTTTCGCAGTTAAGAAGATGTTAGGAAACAAAAGTTTACTACGACTTATGCAAATGACTTTTATAAGTATGATTTATACAAAAAAAAAAGGTCAGTGACTGATTTTTATTTATAACTTTCGATAACTGTTATCTAAGACATATAATATAAAAATCAAAGATAATTGTCATANGCGCCGGGTATTTAATGTTCGGCTCCGCCCGAACTTAGACTTTCTTACTTGTTTTTTAGTTAGCTTTTCAACGCGATTAGCGTAGCAACTGTTGCTACCAACTGGCTACAAAAGTACAAAATTGCGGCCAGATCTATATAAATACAGAACTACATATACATATGTATGTATGTACTCGTATGTATAGGTTTATGTATATATACAATGTTGCGCTCGTTCGTCAACATAGCTGACATTACCTCAAAGTCCATTTGAGGAGTGTGTATCCAATTGGTATCGGTGACGTTGTCATCCATTCTGTTCTTGTTGCTACTGCTAGTGCGATTTTCTTCTTCACAGTCATTGCTGTTGTTGATGCTGCTGCTGTTGTCATCACACAAAATGATCTGTGTACTGAGTAGCAATCTACTCGTCGTCATCGTTTCTCGAATTGACTTTGTCAACTCTCTTTGTTAGTCGAACGTACATACATACGTACCAACCAAACGCACAGTACACCCAGTTGGTATTATTTGCTGTCACATGTTGCATTTGTCGGATGCGGCGACAGTTTTCAGAAGACATACTTACACGTTAGCTAACAATGCAAAACAACCATCAATACTAGCTCGAATAAGCGTTGTCTGTTAAGGTTAGGACACAGTTGAATGTTAGTGGTAAAAAAAATATTAAGTTAAGTTGAGTAATGTTACATTTTACCATTTTCCTTCTCAATGTTTTTCATAAAAACGGCGCATGAGGACAATAAAATGAGATTTCTCATGATCTACTACGGCATAGAATCAGTAGGTGTTGCCCTCTGGCATAGTTAACTGAAGTATTATAAAGTTGTACATAATTTTTTTTATTTCAAGACTTCGGCTTATTTTCAGTATGGCTGCGTACCTGCGTGAACGATTTCATTAGATTCGCCACTACACTATTTTTAAGCGATGTGTTGCCTACTGACGAATGTAGAATATTTTCGGTCATCAGCACAACATAACAAGGACATAATATCAAACTTACCATAATTAGGATATTAGCAGTTAGTTTCTTTTGTATGGGATTTTTTGTACTGTGGCGCACACTGTTCTGAACAGCTAAAAACACTAATTTTTTAAAAGTCTGACTTTTTTTAAATTTAGAATGTTTGCACTCTCTCCTGTGATTACCAAAAAGGTAAAAATTTAAGAATGATTTTGAATAGTCATGTTTCACGTATCCTTGAAGAAGTGAGACTATTCAGATTTCTTCTGATATGAAGTATTAAGGTGTAATCCTAGAAGACAATGTCTGCCGTGTTGGGCGATAAGCGTCTAGTCATACTATCTCTCCAGTATCATTCATGGCTCCTCAGCGTACGATTTCTTTTTTATGACACATAGAAAATATGGAAAAGGTGAGATAACAGTTGTCGCAGTGGGTTTAATGCTCGCTGACCTGCCGGTAATATCTCCGATTGAGCTTTCCTTTCCCCGACATTCCGAAGTAGAGATGGGCGCGGGATAGCAGGGCCCGCGGGACCCACGGTACTGATTTAAAATTTGCCGGGATGGGCGGTATCGGGAAAATCTGAAAAAAATGTGGCGGGCGGGATGGGACCAAAATCCTTTCCCGACACTCCCGATAAAACCACAACCCCTACAAATTCACAAAATCTTCCTTAAAAACGATGTTTGAAATATGCATTTTTTTTAAGCAAAACAAAATAATCGGAAGATACCAGATCTCACATTATTATTTTTATTATTTAAAATTAATTTGAAAGACATGAACATTTTTGTGAACCTTCGATCGGTTTGCAAACCACGCCACACACATTTTAACACACACGGGACCCGCGGTATAATGCTGAAAAACGTCGGAATGGGCAAGTTCGGGACTTAAACATCGAATTTCGTGCCCAGCTCTACCCCGAAGTATTAAAGTGCCCTGGAATAGTCAGTAGGTGTCTGATTACTTCGGTATGTACGAGGTCAGCTGCTACTGAACGTTTGTACACTGGGCACATGCTTCTTCTAAAATATCAGTAAATGTTTTATATACATACATATGTAGGTACCTACACACCCAAACCGGGTATAGCCCCCAAAGGACGCCAATTAATTGCACGCAAATGAGTAACTAGCATCTACTAATTATTTAGTGTAGCCAACGCCATCAGCAAAATCACGATCGCCATTATCGCAGGCGCCAACCAAATAATAAACCTATTCATAATAGCACACATAACCTATTTTAATATGTGAATTGTGGCGGAGGGAAAATTACCTGAAAATTGCACAGCATGGAACACAGTAAGTACACACTCGTAAGTTTAATGAAGAAGTCAATTGATATGATGGGCTATAAGGAAAGATGGAATCTAAAGTTTTGCAATTTGACATGCATTAAAAAAAAAAATAGGTAAGGTGGTTGGAAATATTCTCGAAACTTTCTTGAGATATGTAAGTATGAGTATAAACCAAGCCCCGAGATACGTACTGATAACAACCAAAATGGTATTTAAACTCCTATGAGAACCCTAGCTTATAAATTGTTGTAAGTATCTACCTCTAAGTTTATGAATGCACTTGAATGTATGTACGTTATGGTGGTCCAAAAATGCATGTGAAAAAAGGTATACCCCTGCTTCTTTACTTCGAAATCAAAAAAATATTTAGAGGTCGTTCAAAGCGCTCAGAGTTTGGTATATAATTTTTTTTAATGCCATTTTTAATACCAACGATTTTTTATGGGTTCCTCCCATTGTATTTTTTCGGGTATTAGGGGACCTATAAAATATAGTTAATATTCAAGGTTAAATATACAGTTGGATATTATTATTGGAAGGCTCCCGAAGAGGATTCGATAGATAATTATTGATTTTCAAGAATTCTATAGCAATTCTACGAAAACCTGTTTTCCCCCATATAAAATACTTGGAAAACTTTGAGCGACCTCTAAATATTTTTTGATGTCGAAATAAAAATGCGGCGGTATTTTCTCGATACAGAATAATCCTACCGGGTGAGAGCATTTAAATTCAGCCATTGGTTTTTTTACCACCCTAATGTACATACATATGTTTAAAAGTATGAATTTGGATATCCCAAAGCACATAAAACGTACTGAAAGTCAACGATTTCATACGTTTTTAACTGGCATTGCATGCGTAGACTGTCTGTCTAAATACTACATATCTAGATACTCATGTCATGCGTATGTAAATGTACGAGCACTTTTGTATGTACATATGCACATTAGGGTGAAGCGGTAAGAAAAAATGTGTCGTTTCGAAATTCTAATGGCAACACCAAAAGAATACCCTTGCTTTGCTCCTCGCCTTTTTAATAGAAAACACAATCAACAAAAAAAAAAAGAATCAGTGGTACTAAATTAAAAAAAAAAATTTCAGTATTTCAATCGAAAAGAGAAAGCAGAAAGTTGTAACCGATTTAAAAACAATGTTGGGGTATTAATTGAGGTTGAAAGGCAATGATTCTCTGCTATTAGAATTTCAAAACGCAACATTTTTATTTCCGCTCCACCGTAGTGTGCATACCGCTTAACAACTTCACAATGCTCACAGCCCCACAACGATGAAACATGTCATTTAGGCTAAACACTTCAGTTTAAGTAAGTACTCGTACGCAACACATGTTACCTGAAAAAAACTGAATTTTTTTTGTAAAATTGCAGCTACAAGGCAAAATTGAGAGCAACATTGTAGCCGTAATTGTCGGTCATCGACTATCGCTGGGGCATCATCTTGCATCTTATGTACAAAAGTGCATATACATACATACAGACATATCGTTGTCATAAATTCAAAAGCACATAAATTACATATTTAAAATTTTTAAGTATAATCAAGCACCTTCCACCACGGACATATGAAATCGTAGTTGCTTGTAAGCAGTTAGGTACCCAAAGAGTAGCTTGTAGTAATTTTGGTTCAAATAATAGAATAATATGCGATGTATTAAAAGGAAGAGCAAGATCAACTGAGACCACAGAATGGCTCCAGCGCTAAAAAATTAGTCAAGTATATTTCTCATGCCAACTCGGCAGTGACCTCATTTTTCTTCGATCCCACAATGTTGCCGTTTTTTTTTTTGGCTACCAAAATTTAAATGGATTTACTTGACATCTTTGAGATTGCCCGGCTGGCTACTTGACTATCTGAAATGATAACTACTAAGGCGCCCTTCAAACCCTTTTTTTTAGGGTTTTATTTGGGGCAAGTTAAGATTGCTAATACTTCAGCTTGGAACAATCTGATCCATCTGCCCAATAGAAATAGCAAGTTTAGTGCCGGGTTCATAGATACCTGCACCTGCTATGTCCTCCTTCCTTGGACCATCAGTGTAACAATGTACATACGTATCTGCGATCCAAGTTAGGCCGTCTGTTTGCCCAATATTCGCGATCTGTAATTTTCAGATGGAAATTTCTGTCAAAGGTAACTTCCCAAAAATACCTGCATGAAGTTTCTTTATAAATAAGTATATGTAAGCAGTCGTTGTAGTTCTGAATATAAATATGAAGAGGAGTACACCACTAAAACGACGCTAGAGCCACAGTTTAAGATATTCTTATTGATCCAGAAAGTTTTATATCGGCAGTAAGGCAGTTTTTAGTGTCCTCAGCCACCACGCAATGGCCGCAAAAGACACAACTGGACGGATAGTTATTCGATAGAGCCACTCTATCAACCTTGAGTTCAAACCCCATGTTCGTCCAAAAAGTCCAGGCTAACACATCGCAAGGTAGGATCTAAAGTATAGATCGAAGAATATGGGGAACAAACTCTGCTTCTCTCTTAGAGTAGATGCTGGGGGTTTTAAAACTGAGGCATTTGCAATCCTAAAAACCACAGGCTACGTGATGGAAATTCGGTGGAGAATCAAAAGTTTATGTGGCCGCTGCAATCAATGCATTGGCCAGCGTTCTAACTATATCCAAATTAGTTAATACTCTCCTAAAATTATGTTGGAAAAAACTGTAGCTGGCAGGGTACGCGTCAGTACCTATTAATGAGTCATATGAATATTTGGTCAGAGAGGGATCGGACGATGTATTCCTCGGTATGCAACCAATTATAGCGCTTCCACCTATGGCCATCTAATCCACCTTCATAAACTGGATGCATATTTAGCAACGCAATGTCTGGGAGGCTTCGTGGGTCTGCAAATGGATTAGACTAATAGCATCCCCAACCTCGGCACGTCTAGCTAAATATCTATAGATATGCTTTCATGGGGCAGCTGGGACCGCAGGTAACTTTTGGAATTACTGAATTAACTGTGATCGACATAGGTCTTTCGTGGTACGACGTAAACTATTTTGAAATTCTGCCCTGCCATCGTAAGGATTACGATGAGACGAATTTTGGCAGCTCAAATTATTATTATATATTTACAATACAGAAAATTAGCTTAAATTTAAACTTTTCTAAATTTTAAAGTACGAGCTCCCAAGTACTAAACTATTTGATTGTGCTAATTTATTTAAACTAAATTACATCAATTCTTCTTCAGAAAATTTACACGATATATCACACAATCTTGCCGATCATCGAACGCAATTGCTGACATTGTAATTTGCANTATTTGATTGTGCTAATTTATTTAAACTAAATTACATCAATTCTTCTTCAAATTTACACGATATATCACACAATCTTGCCGATCATCGAACGCAATTGCTGACATTGTAATTTGCTGTGCATAATGTTCTTTCCATGAAAAGTTTGTGTGTAAGCGCTGCTGCTGCTGCTGTGACCAAAAACCAATTTGACAACTCACTTAACGGCCAGCTAAAAAGTGTTTCGGTCAGCAGTAACGCCGATGCAAGAAGAAGAGTTGGCGAACGCCTAAACACATTTTCCCAACCTCATTCTGGGTGCAATAAATTATGGTAACTTCTTTATTAACTGTACATCGCCTTGTGAAATATCACAAATTCAGACATTTCACCGCAACAACCCGCAGCCAATAAACCAACCAAACAAAAAAAAGAACAAACCAGCTTAACCCCAGATGTGAAATTTTATTATGAGAACAACAAAATCTAAAGAAACGTCGAACACAAAAATTGCAATGAAGATGAAAGAGGCTAAAATTGCAAATTTCTAACATGACAACGATTGGCCTCGTGATGGGACAAATGTGGGAGGGGGTTGCGTGAAAATGCATGAGAGCCCTTGAGCCAAAATATGTGATCTCGGTCTGTTATATAAAGAAATATCATTGTGATATATCAAAACCGACACGAGGCAGCACAAATGGAATTTACTGTGAAAAATCTTTAAACTTTTGGGAGCAAAAAAATAAAAAATTCGTTAGCGGCGATAGTGGTGGCGGCCGTGATGACGTTTGTAATGCTGATGATGGCGGTGGTAACAAGAAAAAGAACCGAAAATGACGTAGTTGATGAGCTTCTTCAAGTACAGACAGAAGAGATTGTGGTGGCTGAGGGTGGAGAAGAATTTGTTGCCGCCAGCAAGCGGAATGCAATTTCGGACAACACAGCAGCGACAAAACGACGAACTGCAACGGGAATCGCGAACAACAACAAGAAAAGTAGCAACAAAGCAAACTACATAAGCGGCAATGTTGCAAGGAGTACGAGGATATACNTTTGGGAGCAAAAAAATAAAAAATTCGTTAGCGGCGATAGTGGTGGCGGCTGTGATGACGTTTGTAATGCTGCGGTGGTGATGGCGGTGGTAACAAGAAAAAGAACCGAAAATGACGTAGTTGATGAGCTTCTTCAAGTACAGACAAAAGAGATTGTGGTGGCTGAGGGTGGAGAAGAATTTGTTGCCGCCAGCAAGCGGAATGCAATTTCGGACAAGACAGCAGCGACAAAACGACGAACTGCAACGGGAATCGCGAACAACAGCAAGAAAAGTAGCAACAAAGCAAACTACATAAGCGGCAATGTTGCAAGGAGTACGAGGATATACATACATACATACAACGCATGTACATATGTGCCTCTACGTACATACATATGTATGTATTTATGTGTGTTGCACGTTGAAGTTTGTTGCTGCTGCTTAAAATTCCGGAACAAATTGCTGTGGTCATGGTGCAAGAGCAGCAACAAAAGCGAAAAAAAAACTAATGCCGTTTGAAATATTTAAAGGGTTTCACATTGAGTTAACCTCTACAAACAACAAAATACTATGGCAAAACAAGAATAACCAGAAATTATTCACAGATGACTCTGAAAATAAATGCAAATTAAAATATCCCGAAAACTGTCGGCCGTTTACAATTCCGCAGGCGAGTCAATTTGGAAATATTCAATATTGAAGATGCAATCCAGATTGAAGATCCAACTTATGACTATACTAAAAGTCACCGCACGGCAGAGGACACGGCTTTGATCTCTGAAAGAAATATTTTTTCAACACAGGAAATTCCGTTAGAAAAAAATTAAGGACCATTAGAGGAAATCCTCACCGTCCACGACGAACCCTGCAAAAATCGCGACTACTCCATGCATGCGTGTAAAGAGTACTCCCTAAGGACCAAAGAGTACTCCAAAATTAACCACAATTCATATAAAAAATATGGTCCAATTAACATTGCGATGTCCTAGGGCAGGACCATATACTCCATCCCTGCATTACATCAGAGTAGCACAAAACTACTCCAACATATTAACAATGGCATTGTTGTTATATTTTTTAGTTTGTACGCGCTTTTGTTCTTCACTTCTCAAATGCTTTTTCGAAATTAATAAAAAGCAAGACAAAAATTAAAAATCACATGTTGCCTCCTACGGTATTCGAACCCGAACATGCTGGGAGCTAAGAACTAACAGCGAGCATCTCTACACGTTCAGCTACAGCCAGACATGCAAATGTGCTTTCAAATGCTCAACTTCAATCACGTTTCGTTAAAACACGAGCAGTGATCGGATAACAAACAATAAGCTGGCACAAAGACACGAGTTGGTCCGCTACAGCATGACAGAGGAACACTTTTGTAAGTACTCCAATTTACCACAAATAGACTACATGGTCCAACGATTTTTGCAGGGAAACATCCGATAACGATCTGAGGCTGATCGACTTTGGCGGTGCTCTACGCGACCTAACTGAGAACCCTGCACAACAAACCTCTCTATACAAGCTGCGGGACTATTTGACCCGCTCATTACTTACCGTCACCGACTAAGTAATCGAACTTCAGCGAACCTGAGACCAGTGATTGGAGTTCTACCACATTGTGGTAGATCTACCACTTTTTTGAGCATCTACCACATCTACCTCACAAGGTCTGAAATCTACCACATATTCGCATTTTTGAGTAGTTTTATTTTTGCTCGACATAATTTTCTTAAGTTTAAGAGCAAAAATTGTCCAAAACTAAACACTAACAACAGGCAGAATGGGATTATAAAATAAACTGTAAAATATTAAATTTTCTCAATATTCAATTTTTCGACAGGAAACCTGGTCTTATTGCGTTAAATTGCAAAATATATGATTTATAAAAATAATTAATAGCTGAAATGTTAAAAAACGGCGATGTTTGTGAAAGTATTAGCAAATTTTAGTACATCTAAAGTTTCTAAAGCGTTGTTTACTTTTACTTGAAAATTGTCAAAATCGACAAATCCCAAGTAGCGGTTTCTGGAACGTGCCACATTTGTTCGCTACATCGTGATGTGATAAAAAGAAAAACTGTTCCAAATATGTTCGAAAAATATCTTGATATGGAAGGAACAGCTTTACACGTTCAAAGAAAAAAATTGCCAAAACTCAACGCAATTTTTAGCAACTTCAATCTGGCACTTTATTATACTAAAATTA
>NW_016158504.1:114290-118604 GCF_001687245.7 Rhagoletis zephyria | reverse complement strand
TTTTTTTTTCGTTGTTTTTGTCATTGCGGGGGCACCTCTATTTAGCTGCAAAGAAGGAACATCACTGTTGTTATTGCTATTCGAATTGATGACTGGCTTTGTTACGTTACTGTCCTTGTTCTTGTTGAGGCTTATTTCTGGCAACATCAGCACAAACATCAATTGACCCTTTGCTATTTGAGAGATCAAGCGTAATAATCGCTGGCATAAAGATTTTTACACTTCATCTCAGCCAATTCCCAGCATACGTTGCACCTAAGTGCATGTACAAACACACTTTTGTTCTTAAGCAACATTGGTAAGTGCGTTTGCATTTCAGTATGTTGCAATATGCCATAGATAGTACTTCAAGTACGGACAGGCATTAGGATAGGTCATTTATTTTAAGGACATAACTTTTTGGCAACTTATGACCTAAGCCACGGCTGGCGAACCAAAGTTATTATTACTTGTTGGCACTCCATGGCTACATTGAATATTGCTTTGCATATAATGGCACGTACATATATGTATGTGTAAAGGTTCCCCGGCCCTGACCTAAGCAATGAAATTTTCCACAAGGTACGAATTGTAAAAAATGCAAGGCCGTTCGGTTTTTTTATCAATATTCCACCAAATGAAATACTACTCAATGTTAACTGGATCATCTCCACCTTATAATTTTGTTATGCTGCATTTTGCTTATACTATGCTTTATAGTTTTGTACAACATGTCAAACTTAGATATCAACGGCTGACTAGAAGATTGACCTACATATCTCATCAGCGAGTTCGAAAACTCCCAATCTCAGAAAACTTTTCAAGAACGCCCTATCTCAACGCGCTATTTCAGAATTGGGTTCAAAAATACCCTAACTCAGCTGCCTATTCAAAATATTTTCAGTTCTTGAAAAGTTTTTTGAGATAAAGCGTTTTCGAACCGGCTGCCGAGATTGGTCGATCTTTCACTCAGCGCCACATTGATCAAGTCCAATCCATTAGCCCATGGCGGGCTTTAAGCTTTCACAAAGTATGGTCCATAACCTTCAAACGCGGCAGTACTGCTAAAATTTTCGTTAGTAGCCTATGAACTTCCTCTGGTGTCACTCGGTGGTGCGGTAATTGGCTGCAGAGACGTTTGGTATCCATAGCATAAGTTAAGCTGCCTGATATGTACCCCATCTACCTTCCCATTCAACAGACCGCTTATTTTCTCATACACAGCGGAGATAAAACCAAACTTTGAGCTAAGGGAGAGACGAATAAGGGGAACTATAGACTCAGATCCATTTCCACAAATTCGTAGCCTAGCCGTGGTTCTCTTGAAGAACCATTTTTCCTTGAATTGCTGCTTTCGAAGAGATTTCGTTGGACTATATATATATAGTAAAAGAAGCCCGGTTTTTCCGAGTAGACGGTAGTGGAGTATTCTTCTATAGGAGCAGCCTTTTTATATCCCTTAATTCAGCTAGAAAACTCCACAGTACTTCAGCGTTATGCTTAGAAGTAAATAGTTATTGCGTATGGACGTTGCCGCCACCTTTGTTATTTATCTCAAAAGCATCGCTGGCGAATGAAATGTGACAAGTGTATAACTTTTTAAACTTTACCATTCGCTCCTAACGAATTCTCCTTGTCGAAAATTTTTATCAAAACAGGCAGGTATGATGATTGCCTAGTATATTTTACGCTGGGCTGAAGTTAGCCGTAAGAAGCAACGAGGGAGCTTCGGGAGCATCGCTTGGGTTGAAGGAAAACGCACCCTTCTACTTTGCTTTTGAACGTGTTTTCGGCCAGGGTTCGTCAATAGACTGTAACTCCTCTCTGTGGAAGGGAACCCCCATTTAAGACCATGTGACTCTTCATGTCACTCATTTATAAACGGCATTCACAATGGATAATTATTTTTCCGAGTGAAAGCATGCCCTCCAAACGTAGCCTATCAATCATAGAAGTCTTGTGAGCGACACCACATTCAATTTGGGTGAAATATCTCTCCAGCATTTACCGAAATTTGTATTACCGAAGGCGCGTCACACTAATACTTTTTATGCAAATATGCATCCGCTAGGGTTAATTAGGTATGTACATATGTATGTATATAAAATTTTTTCTTAGCAGATTTCACATAGATTTTTTCTATATACATATGTATGTATGTATATAAAATAAAATTAAAAGATTTGCCATGCCATTATTTTCATCAAGCAACATTGCCATGCCTCGGACTTTTAGTTCGCTTCCTCCAAAATCTTGAACTCCTTAGGATCGTTCTACACCGAACAAAATTATACCCATGCTTTTGTATTTGGAAATCAAAAAATATTTAGAGGTCGGTCAAAGCGCTCAAAATGTTCCATGTGTTAAAATATGGTAAGATAAACTATTGGGCATTATGTATCTATTATTTGAAGTCCCCTGGAGAGAAACAGAGTTTTCCGATCGAAAAATATCGGTTTTCAAAAAGTATATGTAATTTCTGCGGAAAACTGTTTTTATCTTATAAATAAAATACATGGAAAACTTTGAGCGCTTTGAGTGACCTCTAAATATTATTCGATTTCGAAATAAAGAAACAGGTGTATATTTATTTCAATATAGAATATTCCTAGAGGATGATAGCAGTAAAATTCCGACTTTATTTTTTCACATGCATATTTTTTACCACCCTAATAATCGCGCATGCCCTCCACTAATGCGTAAAGTCCGCTACTAATAATGAGCAGGGCATAAGAATATACATACAAACATACATAATAAAGACGTAAACTGCATCTAAAGTTGAGATAAATGAGAGAAAGAAATTCACAGACGCCAATGCTCAAACTACCCTTCAGGCAATAGTGGCAATTTTTCTCACCGTGTCAGTTGATACTTTCAACTTGATAAAAGAAAATGATGCCGCTACTAGACCCACTACTTGTGATGCACGGGTTGGTAACTAATATATATATCGAGCCCTAACCGCCAAAAAAACGTAAGCGACAATTTTTTCAAAATTTTCTTTTTGATGCAGAAATATTTCTAGAGCATCTAGATGCATTTCTGCATCAAAAATAAAATTTCGAAAAAAAATGTCGCTTACGTTATTTTGGCGGTTAGGGCTCGATATTTTTTTACATTAAACAATCATTAGCTCTGCCGAAAAAAGCTGACTTAACTGCAAAAGTACGACGACAGCGAGATAAAAGAAGACGACGTCATTCCCCCGACAGCCGGTTCTACGTACCGGAATGACTCGGGTTTCACCCGACCAAGGGCTGTTGTTTCGGCGATCTAACCCCGTTTAGGTCGGCGAAGTATCTTAGAAGTTGTCCGTCCATAGGGCTACATTCACTACGTATTCTCCTACTCAGGGCTGGCATCGAGTCAAACCCTGGGCCAGAAACATACACCTGCTGTGTATGCCGAATATGTACATATACGCATATGCGACTAAAACACAACAATAACAATTTCATTCATAAACGCATGCGCATATTCTTCAAGGTCAAACTCATTCATCCATAAATTCAGTTACCACACATCTCCCCGCAAGCGCATCGCCTACAAGCGCAACTTCTGCGCGAGAGCCACAAAAATTCTAAAATGTAAAATTGAAGAAATCACTGCCAGTTAAATGAAAAGTTGCAACTCCGCTGTAAAATCTTAGGACATTTGCAAAAATAACTTATCTCGAGCTTAGCCATTATTTCTCTAAACTTCTAAATCACAGTGCTCCTTCCAACTTTTAAATTATTAATTAGTTGCTTAAGATTCTATTTTAATAAAAAACAAAATAAACATACATTTTTTGCACAAACGGCCCATGATATTTTGATGTAAACTCAAAACTTCTAAAATCACATACATAAGTGGTTTTACAACAAATGTAACTTGGCAACATGGTTGCCGTCACCAGCTTCGGTCATCAATTTTAAAATTTTTGTAAACCGATCGCTTACGATTTGTTTACAGTTGACTCTAGATACTACGAGCAACATGTTTACGTATTCAAAAAAATTAAATTATTTTGCATTATTGATAATTGCAAAGCTCTGAAGCATGTATAAGTGAGTGTATACATACAGACCTATTCTGCGTTGGTAACACAAATATTGTTTACTATCACGAAAATATCCAAACACAAAATCGTACATTAACCTATTCTGCGTTAGTAATCAGATTTTTTTAACGGATAATAAAGCTCATCTCTTTGGTTAAACCCTTTTCGCATTCTGCGCACTTTTGTAACCAGTAAAATTTTTTACCCTCTCATAAGCAGGTAACAAAATATTGCCCCATGATATATGCAACAACAGAATTTCTACAAAACTTCACACCTGGAATGCTGAA
>NW_016158504.1:76898-113414 GCF_001687245.7 Rhagoletis zephyria | reverse complement strand
TAAATTAAAACGTTGCCACGGTACCTATAATTGCGGTTACAAGAAGTGGTAACAATGTTTGGTAACAAAATTTGGTGGTTACAAAATATCTGGTCACAAGCACATTAGAGCTACAAGAATTCAAGTTAGGAGTAGCCTACTGTAAACGTACATATGTATGCGCGTAAATATGTCAGGACGCGGCATTTTGCAGGAATTTAAGAATTTGTCAAGATAAAGATGGCGGAGGACGTGGGAGAGACGGAGACAACTTATGTTTCACATTTACGCGTTTGTTTTGGCGGAGGATGTGAGAAAGACGGAGACAACTTATGTTTCACTTTTATGCGTTTATTTTTTGCATGCATATGAACAAAAAATTGGAAAACATTCATTCTTGCCCGATAATAACAAATTGAATGCATACTCATGTATAAATGCATAGATTTAAATTAAACTTATGACATCCACGTCTGAAAAAAAATGTACCAAATCAAATAAAAATGTACCAACAAAAAATTTTTAACGAATTCACGAAAACAACGAATATTAAAAAAAATATATATACAATTACTCAACGCTTTTTAAATATACATCTTGTAAAAATATACATATATGTATTAAAAGTAGAATACAAATTAGATAAGCATTTCACTTTCTGTGACATCGTAAGTCACATTTTGGTTTGAAGACTCTGTATGCATTTTTCTTTCATGACACAATTTGGAGAGGATTTGATATGATTTTTTGCTTTTAATAAGAACCGAGGGTTTTTACTTGTAATCTATTTCTACGTTTAGTTTTTATCAGATTTTGAACAGAAAAGACACGTTCGAAATTTGCTGAGGAATGTGGAATAGCCAATATGCTTTGAGCTATTATAAAAATTTTGCAAACCTCGGGTCGTTCAGTTAGTTTTTAATTAATTTAATTTGTTCTCAAACCTCGCATATATATATATATTCATTTTTTTTTAAGTTCTCGTGCTCCGGTAGAACACACCTTGTTATGTAAAACAAATTTAGTCGATGTTTGTATGCAGTAGAGAAGGAAGAAAGTATTTGTATAGATACGTAATGCTGCATTTCCAAATTGTACCAAAACTGTCTATGTGGTGTTAATATACTTTTTGGTTTCAAATTGTACCAAAAAAGGCACATTGTGGCAACTTTATCATCACTGATAAAAGGTGATAAAATATGACCTCCACTTCGATAAGTATATCTAAAATGCCTCCCTTCCCTTCCTATAGATTTACCTTTTTTGGATTTACCTTCTTTGGTCAGACCTAAAATGCCGAAAGGCGTACAGATAAGAACAAATTGGGGTACAACTGAGAAATAAAAAGGGGTATTTTTCAGGGGGCAAATAAAACTAAATGTATTCAACAAAAAATTTATTTATTCGCTTATGGAACAACTCGACAGAACGTACGTAAAAGCATGCATGCTACACTCACAGCTAACGAGTGACGCTCGAGAAAAGTTGACAGTTGGCCATCCTTCTACTTTGTGCTGGCGTAAGCACTGCCGAATTTGGCGGGCCATAATTGCTTTTTGACAACCAATATTGACTGTGTAACTTTAGCGTAATGGACATTGTCAAAGTCAGATACAGAGTGTTCCGAAATCTAAACTTATTGCTAAAGGCCTACACAGGCATTGATTTATCGGCCAACCAGTTGGCAAACCGCTAAAAGTTGGTTGTAAATAAGGCGTGTGCAAGCAAGTTGGTCTACATTCGTCAAGTTGTTCGTCAGGTTGCCGAATTCGAATTTCGAGGCAGCTTGGTCAAATTGTTGCTGTGTGTAGACAACTTGACAACTCATTTGTTCTTCAGTTCGTTACGCTAGTGATAATATGGAAATGGCGGCGGTAAAAATAATAAATACAGAAAAATGGCAGCATTCTAATCATAACTTAAAAGTTTACTTCTGCTGAGGGCTAGTTTAGAATGCGAAAATTCTTACTCAAATGAAATCCAGCAACGGGTTGGCGGAGAATTTCTTTAAGTAAGTTGGTCAACTACAACTCCACAACAAGCTTTTCAGGCGTTCAGCTGCAACTCAAACTATATTATTCAACTATAGCTGAAAGCCCGAAAAGCTTGAGCTGGCTGATTTAAACTAAGATAAGCCAATCAAGTGTCAGTCAGCTGTTCAATATAAACTGTGATCTAGGTTCCTACTCATGAACGAATAAAGATCACCCAGCACGGCGTGCGAGAAAAATGTTATTTTTTTGCAGTGACGCCATTTTTTCGCCGCCATGTGAATAAAACGGAATGAAACCTGTGTGTGAATGAAAGAACCGATTAAAAAATGATGTCATCAACCATTATTTTTTTTCTTAAATGCAATTACAAATACACGGTTGCCGTGCTGGGTGATCTTGTTAGTTGGTTCATGGTTCCTACTAGCATGAAAAACTGGCCCTAACTGTTAAATTCAACTGTACAAAACATGTTGTCTCGAGATCAGAAAAATATTACGATCATCTAACACTTAACTGTTGAAATGATCAAACAGTTACTTATGAACATTCCCAATAACATAATTTTAGGCGCAAGAGGTAGCAAAAAACGTAAGACTACTTAAATTGACTTTCTTTTCTTCGCCCATAATATATTGCGCCAATTTTTTTTTTCAGCCAAGACACACTCCTAATAACGCTTGCATTCATCAAGCAAAATCAGCTGGGTTGATTAAATTTACATCATTCACCCTATTATCGGTTCTTTCTGCAAATCGAACAAAGCTGTACCATCCATTCGCCTATTCCACAGAAACGGATCGACTGAAGTTACAAAGTTTTAGAGAACAGTGCGAAAAACATTACAATTATCCAATTGAGTATTGATTTTCGCCTTACTATAAAGCAGAAATGTAATATTTGTTGTCTAAAGGAGTTTATACATAAAGAAATTCACATATTTTGGCACGGAAGGTTTGGAATATGGTCTTTGAAAAACGTGAAAATTTGCAGCGGATATCGAGATTATTCATTTGGTGCAAATGGTCGGAGAGTGAGAGAAACGCGAAGAAAATACGAATTACACCAATAACAAATTTAAAAAAATTAAGAGTATGAGGTAAAAATTATTTAAAGCGTTTAAAACATCCCGATAAGTAATTAAAGCCGAAATAAATACATATTTGAAGTTAAAAATATATCGATCAAGTCTGAACAGTTTTATCCCGGACATTTTGTGAGAAAATATCAAGCCCCAACAATACACTCACAATTATAATTGTTATTGTAGCCGATGGTCTAGCGCGAGTCTTTCAAGTTCACATACAAGCAGAACCCTTTCATCAAATATTCCAATAGCAAATTTTCTATAGTTTCCGGTAATAATTCGGGACATTTAGGTATTTTACAAATAAACGACTAAAACTCCAAAAATCAAGATGTCTACCCCAGCAGTTGCTGAGGGTAGGATTGGGGGTGATGCTGGTGATAATTACATGAATTTGTCCAGCAACGTGCGATCGGCGACAGCTGGTGATTCTAGTGCACGCACATCGGCTATGTCTACTAGTAGCTCCCGGCGTGGGCGATCAAATGTTGCCCGAGTAAGCCAAGTAACTGAACAAAGTGTTGAAAATGATGCAGGAGACGCACAAAATGCTGTAAGCTCCACATCAGGAGCTATCGAAAATACACCAGATAATGGGCATGGCGTACCGGTGCCCGCTGAAGATATGAATTTACATCGAACATTGACACCTTTAATGCGTATAAAATTGTCTGAGCTTACGACAAGCAGTAGCGACAGTGAAGGAGAGGAGGTCCATCAGGGTACTGCCGAAGATGGGGCGGCTGGAAATGGTGATAGCCGGCGTGCAGTCTCACCCCCACCTAATTGTGCAATTTGTTTGGGTCGTTGTAAGAATAAATGCTTCACAGATTCTTGTATGCATCAGTTTTGTTTCAAGTGCCTCTGTGAATGGAGCAAGGTAATCTTAATAATCTTAATTTGGCGTATGACTATTTATAAAACTTATTTTGGGTTGTAGGTAAAACCAGAGTGTCCCCTTTGCAAGCAAACCTTCAAATCTATCATACACAATGTTAAATCGATTGACCAATTCGAGGAGTATCATGTGCAGCCGCCCACCGTACAAATTCCACATCGTCCAATGGAGGTCACCATACGAAGTTTGCCATATATTTTTGATGCTGTCGTCGTGGAAGGGTATGTGCTGTTATTTTTTCACCATTTTCATAAAACTAAGCTTATGCTACTAAATACGTGCAATACATACATATGTATGTAAATGGGCATTTCCATGGCACTGATTCATGAAAGCAAAAAAACCAACACCTTATTTTTAGGTTATATATCGACGTTTAAAGTACAAAAGCCNACTGATTCATGAAAGCAAAAAAACCAACACCTTATTTTTAGGTTATATATTGACGTTTAAAGTACAAAAGNTTTGGCGTATGACTATTTATAAAACTAATTTTGGGTTGTAGGTAAAACCAGAGTGTCCCCTTTGCAAGCAAACCTTCAAATCTATCATACACAATGTTAAATCGATTGACCAATTCGAGGAGTATCATGTGCAGCCGCCCACCGTACAAATTCCACATCGTCCAATGGAGGTCACCATACGAAGTTTGCCATATATTTTTGATGCTGTCGTCGTGGAAGGGTATGTGCTGTTATTTTTTCACCATTTTCATAAAACTAAGCTTATGCTACTAAATACGTGCAATACATACATATGTATGTAAATGGGCATTTCCATGGCACTGATTCATGAAAGCAAAAAAACCAACACCTTATTTTTAGGTTATATATCGACGTTTAAAGTACAAAAGCCCGTATCAACAAAATGCAAAACCGCGTATATGAGGTTGCATAAATTATTTTCTAGAGAGTAAAAATTATAATATTTCCAAATGGGATTCTTTTTTATAAAGCAATCGCATTTCCGTCTAGTATATTTCATGGCGAATGTGTAAGGATTGAGCCAAGAGCTTGTGTGAGTAAATAAAATTTTTGACAGCAAATGTTAAGCGGTTTTGCAGTATGACGATACGCGGTTTTGTACTTTAGACGACGATTAGTATTAATAAGGTTACTTTTTTTTTAATATTTCAAACCATATTGAAAATATGTGTNTAGTATATTTCATGGCGAATGTGTAAGGATTGAGCCAAGAGCTTGTGTGAGTAAATAAAATTTTTGACAGCAAATGTTAAGCGGTTTTGCAGTATGACGATACGCGGTTTTGAACTTTAGACGACGATCAGTATTAATAAGGTTACTTTTTTTTTAATATTTCAAACCATATTGAAAATATGTGAAAACATTACTCATTACCCTTAACATAGCTAGACTAGAAGAAGAAAAGTAGTATACATCTTTTTGCAAATTACAAACTTAATTTCTAATAATATCCTAAAATCCAAAAACTAATTATTTTGAGAACTTTCGCATAAATTTTGATAAAGCAGCATTGCTCAATATTCCTTGTGCCGAAATTGTAATGCGTGTGATAAGTTAAATCATTAGTTAAATCATGATTTAACTATACTTCAAAATCGATAAGTTAACGGCTCTTAATATTAAAGTTTTATTTCGAAAGTATCGCGAGTGACGGTGGAATCACCTTATAGTAAAAGTTAAAAATATTTCAGTATTCATAAAGCTATTAAAATATAAGATTCTTGTTCTTTTGGCAATCTATTTGGCGTAAATTTAACGGCAAAAAGTCAATCGTGGATGTTTCAAATATGCATTAGCAAATTGAAAACATACTAAATAAGTCAAAAAGCTTTTATAAATTATGCTAGAAATACTTTCAGCCAAACCATAAGATAAGAACCAATATGGGATCTTTTAAAGATATGACTTTGATTGTAGAAAAATTTCTCTACAGACTTTTTGATTACGACCATGATACAAAAAAAAAATTGTATTATGATACGACTATTACAATCTATACTTTGATAAAAATGTGTTCATTAATAATTTAAAAATGGTATAGGAATATATTATATCCCATATAAATATGATCCCTGTTTACGGCAGTCTTTCTGTTAGAATTTTTGTTTGTATTCAAAATATGATGTATATTGGCAAACACTTGAGAATCCTAGAAATTTCATAATTAAACATGTTCCAACGGAAAACAGGCATGACTGGGAGTTACCTCGTCGTAGAAATTCTGCTCATCGCATCCGTCCGGCTAGCAGTGGCATATTTTATCCCTCTGAAGCCTCAGCCAATGGAGAGCATGGTAGCAGTTCGAATGGAGCCAGCATGTATAATCACCTTGTTTACCGTAATGAACTTCTGGATATGTATCGCCAGGAAGCACCAGATGCCATAGCAACCAGTGGCACATTGAGTCAACTATGGCGCCGTTTTATATACGATAGACGTCTCTTTGCATTACCAGTTTGTGATATAACCGGACGATTCCGTGAAAGTACAGCCAGGTTCTACAGGTGTGTACAACATTATAAGTTTTGTCTTCATAGCATTATTAATGTATTTTTATTTAACGTTAGGGATAATCCTGCACAAGTACATCGGCTAATGCCATGGATTAATCGTGACATTGTGTGTTTGCTGCGCAATACTGAGCATGATGTTTCATCGTTACTAGAACGCATCAATGAAAGCCTTCTGCAGACCAACATTCTATCGCCTGCATTCCGTCGACGTCTACAACCTTATCTTGGTACAAAAACTTCACACTTCATTCATGAGCTTAACAATTTTGCACGTTCTCCGTATGATATGATTGGTTATGACAGAGCAGTTCACTATTTGCCACAAGCTCCCGAAGAGATCGTCATAGAATTCTCGTCATCCGCATCGTCTGATGACGAAAATGCATCGAATGATAATGAACGTAGTACACGTAGCCGCAATTCTCGAGTTCGAAATGATGGTGAATTTCGCGTGCTATCGCGGTCGGGCAACTCTTCCGTATCTGGTTCAGTTGGAGCGTTGCTTTCCTTTACGGTTAGCACTACCTCAGAAGGTACAGAAGCACCTGGCGTTACAGTGTCCATCAATGGCCGCAGTGGACAATCAGCTGCAATTAATTTAAGTACACATAATCGCGTAAGTAGCGATATCATAGATCTAGATGATTCTGAGGTACCATATGAGGGGGCAACTTCGCGTGCAACAAACGACCCTGGCTCCTCAACATCGGCAGCAGCACCAACATCTGCAAACGAAGAAATGGCATCTACGAGTGCAGCTGCTAACAGACCTTTACCCACCGTTACAGAAAATATTGAACTCACTTCGAGTAGCAGTGATGAATGTGAGTTTGTATTGGAGCGCAAACCACCACATCTCCGAACTCCCGAACTTGTGAGTCTGAATTCGGAAAGCGATTCTGATGTGGTATTCGTTGAGGAGTCAAAACCTCGACGTAAATCAACTTATCTGAGTAGCGCTGCTGAAGATCAGGAAGAGTGTGAGAACTCTAATAAAAAGTCAACAAATCAAAATCCTACAGTAGCAGAAGGATCTGCGCAAGCTTCTGCCGATCGCGAGGAACTATATAATATTGGTGCTAGTACCTCGACAGGCCTCCGTTCATCTGGTGCCGGACGAGGCATAAAAGAGATGTATGAGCGTTCACGGCGCAGCGTATCAACTCGCCGCAAACGTAATTTGCGAAGCAACAGGGCTAACGATGAAGCGCAGGCGAAAACATCGACCACTGTCCATAGGGGCAAAAGAATATATGAAAGTAGCTGTACGTCGTCTTATTCATCGTCATGTACTAGTGACAGTGACGATGAGGATTTCAGCGTTCAAAGGCAACGGTCGAAATCACGGCGAACCTCTAAAAGGGCGAAACCCACCAGATCTAGAAGGAAAGTGGCAACACAACAAAACAACCGCAGGGGAAATAGCCGTGGCCGCAACAGCACAAGTAGTCGTAAACGAAAAGTTAGCTCGAGCACCAATAAACAACAAAGCGAAGATGCGAAACGCTTTAAAGTTGAGGCCAGGAGCTCAGACTCTGAATATTCGAGTGACGATAGCCAAAGTTTAATTCAACTCCAGCGCCGTTTGCAAGCGCTCAAAGATAGGGAAAAACAAGGCGCTACATTGGAAAATATTGATAAAACCCTTTCCTACTTAATCGAGTGCGACAGGGACAATGAATCATCAATTTCCACTGCAAATGCCAATAACAGCACCGATCAAATGCCAACTGGTTCACAGCAGCTGGAGAACGTTATGCAGGCGGATGAATTTCAGGATTTGAAGCCGATGACGAAACAAGAAAATTTCGATAGTGAATCCCAAAATGAGAATAGTGTACCATCGGATTGTGGACGGCAACGATTGTTCGAGGCAGCGGAGGAAAGTTTAGATGTTGCACAGAATGTATGTCCCACATCCACAAACGAATGCGAAGTAGCGGCTGCTAATATTGCAATAGAAGAAGAAAACACATTTTCTTCTACGGTAACGCAAACAACGACTGCCACCACAGTTACCACAACACCGGCAAATAATCGCTCGATTTCGCGTGCTTCGGCCACAACCAACAATACTAATGACAATGACAACGACAATGGAAATGAAAATTGTAATGATAACGATAATTACAACACCTCTGAAACTTCATCAACGTCCTCATCTTCTACAGACACTTCGGTATCGTCGCCTTCATTATTTTCAGCCTCTAGTGGCGGCGAAGAGGAAGACGGCGACGATAATGATAGAAATAATGATGATAATGACGAGGATGGCAACTCCTTGGGACTACAGCAGTTGTTGGACTCCGCATCGCTGGGTGATGCTTGGCTTGTGCACCAGCTTGGTAATTCAGGGGCGGACAACGAGATGGAGGTATCCACGGCACAGCATGCAAATGACGATGAAAACGGGAGTAATGATAGATCAGACTTATCACCGCAACACGTGGAAGAAGAAGCACTTTCATTGCCAGATATTGAAAATGATGTTGGTGGCATTTTTTTGAACCAGCACGATTCGAGCCTCGTTTTGCCATTCAACTATGATGCCGAAGGGAGTCAAAGCGATAATGAGTGACAAATAGATGAATTGTAATGTTTACTAGACTTTGAATCTTTCCAAGGTCAAGAGGAATAATTAAAATCCTTTGTTAAATGATTCGGTCTAATCGCAGGAATTCGATTTGGTATTTTTCTACAAGTACTACCCACATAACGGTCGCAAGAAATTCCAAAATTACTGAGTAGATTGTATGTACGATATTTGAGACAAAATAACTCCCTTGTAACACACACAATGCGACTGTAGATCATAAATTATAGTTTTAATGTTTTACACTTAAGGAAGCATATTTTACATAAATAGTTTTTTGTTACGGTATTTTTCTCCACTAAAACTGTTGGACTAACATGATCTAAAATAGTTGTAGTGGGGGGAAAATCAGCTCGATCTGTAAAAATTTATTACTTACCAGTGCTGTATAATTAATTTTTAACTTACGTTGCTAAAATGAGCATAATATAACATAGGAAGATGCCAAAAAGTTGGTTTTTTTAACGAAAATCCATGCGTTATTAAGACACTAAACGCAAACCAACAGAGTGTCGCCAGCGTCGAGCGCAACTAGAGCAGAGATCATGCGAATGTTATACAAAGAGCAGAATCTCAAAATGCAGAAATTTTGTATGCCTCGAGCTCATGTGCGGTGTACGGGTATGAGCAAGCGTGTTGGCAAGGAATTAAAAAAAAAATATATACTCTAATTCTTAAGTTTATTTGTCGTTAATTATAGATGCGAGCGTAATACTGAATAAAAACTAAATACAAATGCTTCTACACTACGTATGTTCATCAAGTGTAAACAATTGCGACGGCTATACGTTGGTTATTATTTTAAGCGAATTGGGACTATACATTTTGCTTAATATCTATGGTGTAGGGTCTTGCATCTAATAATCTATTTAGGGCAACTAAGTTAATACCTGTCAGATTGGGTTTTATGCACTGTTAGAATTAAAATAGTTATTTTTAAGTGATTATGGCTATGTTTTGCTAAGCTTTCTCTGAGCAACATCTTTCACGGGAAGTGAACATTATTGTAAGTCATTCCAGCTACTCGTTTTTTCCGAAAAAAAGATTATTAATTAAATGAATTGCAACACAAATACATTAGTTGACTGGTCACCACGCCTCCATGGCCAACCTATTAAAACACTATTACAAAATCAAACAATTACATTAGGATCTTGAACCATACAGACANATGAATTGCAACACAAATACATTAGTTGACTGGTCACCACGCCTCCATGGACTTACAAAATCAAACAATTACATTAGGATCTTGAACCATACAGACCAGAACATATGTTAAATAAACTCTAAACAAAAACATTTAGATTCTAAGTTGCAAGAAATCGGAATGTAAGAAGTTGTACAAAACCAATGCACACAAAATATTCTGCATACAAACATACATATATACACTTAGTTGTAAGGCACGTTAAAACACAAAGAAAACTACACTACAGTGAGACTCCAGACATTTAAGTTTAGCATATAATTTTACTTCAGTGGAATAATTATTAGATTTTTTATTAAGAGTTGCTTAAATGTATTATATGTCGATAAATGACTATAATACTAATATAAACATATACTATGAAGGGTTATAACGTAAATTATACACAAAAACCAAGTATTTCCATCAACAAAAAAAGTAAGACTCCTAAGAGAAACTTTCATCTGTATATTCGATTCGTATGCGTTAATAAATGTAAGAAAATATCACAAATAATTGTAAATTTTTTTCGTGGTTGTAGCGGCTTAGCACTTCAGATCAGTTGAGATCCTTAGCAGTCGCCTAGCTCAAATAATGGTCGGTGCAAAAACACGCAGTTGCGAAGGGTTTACATGAAAGAGCAAGGGCGGTTAGCGGAGTAGATTTAAGTGGGCGGGTGAAAAAGTGGTTGGTATCGTATGGGGTTCCTTCACAAATATTTGGAACGATTCTGGAAAGGTGCAGATCGTAACTATGACAGCGTGATTCAGGCTGAAGAAGGTGTTGAAAACCTTTCGGGAAATGATCTTAAAAGTCTGTCGATACACTTTTGGGTTCAAAGGTCNAAAAGTGGTTGGTATCGTATGGGGTTCCTTCACAAATATTTGGAACGATTTTGGAAAGGTGCAGGTCGTAACTATGACAGCGTGATTCAGGCTGAAGAAGGTGTTGAAAACCTTTCGGGAAATGATCTTAAAAGTCTGTCGATACACTTTTGGGTTGGAAATGCCTTCTGACGGAAGCAACCAAGTAGAAATCGCTTGCATGCACAGCGATTGCTTCTGGTGACTAAATGGTTGACATCAATAGGGGTATTCACTATCCGGTGCATACTGTTTAGCATGGTGCATAGATAGCATAAATAGCATAATTGTTGTTGTTTCATGTGTTCAAACAACAAAAAAATTAGCCAATCATGCTATATTTATATTTATGCTATCTATGCAGGAGAAGCTCGGCCAAACATTAACATATGTGTAAGCGCCAATCTATTATTATTATTATTGCACCATGCTAGACAGCATGCACCGGATCGTGAATACCCCTAATGGTTCTTCGTCTTTACCCCAAGCGCTGGCTTACAGCTGTGTCTCCATCAATTGTTATCATAAGGAATTCCCGAACAAGCACTTGCTCAAACTCAGCCGCCTTTAACAGCCTCATTGCGTAGGTCGTAAATTAGGCTAAATTGTACGACTCGACAACAGTAGCATTGTCTATTGTCGTAATGAAATAAGTAAACGACCAAAATCGTCGAAAACTATACAGTGCTGCCAAGTTTTTCCGTTTTAATACACTAGTCGAGTGGAAATTTTAGGCAATGACGTGCAATTTTCGATACGATTCGACTCTCGAAAAACGACTGGCATTCGACACGACTCTCGCAATGAGGGTGTAAGTTCGTCAGAAGGCATCTCGGCGAATTCACAAATATGATCCAAATGTACATCGTATCACTACTGGTCCCCACGCAGTACCCACAGGTTAAGAACCACTTATTTATTTATTTATTCATTTATTGACAGCCTTTAAAGGCCTATAACAAGTCTGAAAATTTACAATATTTGCTTACTATTTTGTTTGGTACAATTTTTGGGTTTATAGTTTTTATATTGATATATGCATACCAAGGCGAATTCATATAAGGTGGTATCAATTCAACAAATACAACAATTACTTGTATTTTGTTTTTGCATTTAGCCGGTGATTGTCAAATGTCAGCTATTCTTCTCCGAATGAAAAAGGGCGACAGAAAATACAAACACTCTCACGTTTTCACTCACTCACTAGCAAAATATAAAATTTTGACAATCAAACGCTACACACAGCTGATTAAACACCACCACCTTATACAAATTCGCCTTGATGCATACATTACATCACAGGATCCACAATCATACATGAAAACAATTTTCTTATTTCACTACATATTCTGTTCTTTACACATTTCTTTGAGAGGACTATCCTAACTTTTATCCTGTACTAATATATATACATTTAAACAAGGTAACTGTATTAATTATATTATATTAAATTACATTAATTATAAGTGTGACCATGGCTGTCGGAATGGACGGGATCCCGAGCAGCCCGAATGTTGGGAACTGGATAGGTGGGCGGTCCGAAAGGACGAGTTCCAGAGCCGCACTTCCTGTACCGTTGCTGTGGACTTTATTCCAAGTCGCACCTACACTTCAGGCTTTGTGGTCATATGTAAAGGCTATAAAGTAATTTGTGATCAGTCGGAAAGTACTACATAGTACCCGAGCCAATCTATCTTTAGAAATTCCTGTTATACAAGTGGTGTGAAAGGACGAGATCTAGAGCCGCACTGTAGGGCGAATGGAAAGGACTAGTTTCCATGTCGACCCTCTCCACTGTTCTTTACGCGCTGTAGGCCGGATGGACGAATACTTTAATCTGCATCGATAGAACCTCGTAGCTTTGGCGAAACTAACGTTTGGCTAGAGTAACAGTTAAAACTCTTACTTATACAATAAATGTATGTCTGGTTTGTGAAGGTACCGCAAACGACACCAACCAGCTATTCAGACGTCCGCTTAAACTCACTCATCTAACACCCCCTTGCTGCGGTTTGCTTTCTAGAATCTTCGAGTTCTTGATGTTCCAACGACATGGGCACCTAGCGGTACTTCCTTCTACTTATGTGTTAAATCGAGTAGCAGTCGTTTTGTAGGACTTTTTGCAGCGAAGAAGTGAGAAAATTCTATTACCAGGTGCCATTATTGAATAATAATCAGAGAGATTTTCTTTGATTTTGGGGGAATTTTGTTAAATAAAAATTAATTAAAACTGGTAGGGGGACACTACCTCTTTGGTTCAATGTTTGATCACTTAGAAGATCACAAACGTTTGTTTTCCACCCAGATAACTCGCAGTCCAACGATTTAATTATTTTCAGTAGATTTGGTATTGGAAAATATACCACAAACTTCAAACTCCGATGTGGAAGCATTAATAAAACAATGTTTCACCGTGTCCAAATAGAGGACGAGCAACGCCGAAAAAGGGAAGTGCAACAATTGATATATGGTTACACAATTTATATTAAATTGAGTTAAATTGAATACGAAATAAATAAATTTGAAGTGAATGTAATCAGACATTTCTCCGGAAATCTGGTAGATATCCGTCAGACGCATCGGCAAATAAGCCTGAATTTCCCATGATCATTTGGTCAGACATCGTATTACGATAGTTTAATTAGTTCGTAAAATATACGTGATTAAGTGGAACCAATCATTTTTAAGCAGAATAACGGTAAATTGCAAATATCTCGAAAACGTATCCATACGGAATCACCGAGCAATTCTACATAAGAATTGGATAGTGACGTCTGCAGACCAAAAACAAAACTAAAATTTGTGATTTATGAACAAACAAAAAAATCAAGGCTGCCGACATTAAAACCATTAAAAGCTATATGGTTGTAAAAACACCCATGTCTAAGGACATTTATTATAACTTTTATTTTATTAGTAACCTGGCGATATTAAGCATGTCAGAAGTTGAAGAAATGGCCAAAACTTTACAAATGCTTTCGTATATAGACTTAGAAGTGCAGTATAAAAAATGCGGATCGCAAGAGTGCTATCAGTTTGTTGGAATGTCTAAGAGCTGATGGTATTCAAACCATTTAGCTAAACGTGGACATCGCTCTTCGTATATGTATGTGTGTGTACTCCCGCCATCAACAGCTAGGTGGTCACTAACGCCGCAGTTGATCTGATCAAAATTGTTCGATGAAAGACGGCACTAATGAGGATTAACGAGCCGCAAGGTAGTGGGTTCGAGACGCATGGGCAGCAGAATTTTCATTTCATTTATTTTTACTACCGATCTGCATTTTTAGTTTTTCTATAGCCAAAGGGTTGGTATACTCGATGTGTTCTAATTCATTCAATTATTACGATCGAACCTGATCCCATGATAAAAGCATAGTAAGGTAAAACCGTTCTCTCAGTGCGTCGGCCATGATTTTTTTTTGAAGTCTGCCAACATTTTAAAATCGTATAAAATTGAGAGTAAAAAAAGGAATTGTTCAAAGTTGTTGTTGTTTGAGATTGAAAATGAGAATGTGTGTGTAAAATTTTAAAATTAAATTGCTTGCAAACGTCAAGAATTTGAAAAATTCCTCTCAGCGGTTCTACCTTCCTATTTTTTTATCGTGCCTGATCCTACGAAATTGTAGTGTGCAGCTCTCTCAAGCTCTCGCTAAGCTTGTTTGCGTACTTGACCAATAGATACTACTTGGTCCTTTGGGCTAGTGCTGTAATCGGAAGTTCCTTTGATTCGTATTACTTAATCAGGATCAACTGCAGTTAATTCCCGAGCTCTGTATTAACGAGTTAATTTTGTCATATTTATATGGAACAACAGTCAAAAGCAATGCGATCGCCCATGGGCGTGGCCAGGTACCAGGACCTTACCAAAATTGTTCCTATATGTTCAAAAATAGTACTAGGATATGCTAGCTTAGAAAATAAATTATTATGCACAAAGAAAGTTCTTTACTCAAGGCTTTTAAGTGCTTAAATAGTAAAAATGAAACTCAGTTAGAGTTACAATATTTTTCGATCGAAAAACTCTGGTTCTCTTCAGAAAACTTCCAACAATAATACCCATTTTTTTATTTAATCATTTTTTAATAATACTGCCGGTTTTTTATTGATCCCCCCTTTGCATATTCTGGGGATTTTGGCTGACATATAAAATATTGGGTGTTATTGTAGGGAGTCTCCTGAATAGAAACAGAGTTTTCCGAACGAAAAATATTGATTTTCAAGAATTCTAAACCATTTTCACGAAAAGTAGTTTTTTCCCCGTATAAAATACGTGGACAACTTTGCGAGCATTGAGCGACCTCTAAATGTTTTTTGATGTCAAAAAAAGGGGGTATATTTTTCGGTATAGAACAATCCTAGGGGGTGAGAGCATTAAAATTCTCACTTTGCTTTTTCACATGCATTTTTGGACCACACTAATATACATACATAGCGTCATCTTAATTCACAAAGGCCTTAACCAAAAGCAAAAAAACATTACAAACAGAGTATCACAAACAGTTAGGGCTTTTTACCAACACTTCACTTTAACAAATCCTACCAAAATCTGTGAAAAATATAGTTTCGAAAAAAGTGTTGGTTAGGGTTTGCGGGTGCGCGCTTGCTCGCATATTATTAGATGAAGCTGTCATTTAAATAGCCACAACATCTTATACATACATATCTCTCAAATCGCAATTATCTACATTTCAGCAGATTGGAAATGGTTAAAAAGACGTTCAGGCGGATAAATCAGATTTCTTTTGCGGAGCCGGCTAAAAAGAAATAAATTGAATTACACAGTTGCTTGCCGCACCTCAAAGACAGCATTATTTTTTTATTTATCTTTATATTTCATTTGATATAAAAAGCATCGTGATTGTATGTACATACATACATACATATTTGTAAGCTACAAATTGTGCTTTAATACGTTGTATATATAATTGGATAATATCTCCAATCAAAAAAAAAAAGGATAATTCCATTATCTTTCAGCGTAATATGCACATTATTTAAATGTCGATTATTTCATTTTTGATTTCAGTTTTCTACTTTCTACTTTACTAAAAAATATTCATAAAATATCATGATTCAATAATGAAAGGTTTTGGTAAGAAAAACTTTCTCTCGCTCTAATTTTATCAATGACACTCCCACCCTACTCCTAAAAACAAAAACAGTGATATTTCTTTTCCAAATTCCTTTGCAAGTTTTAAGAACATTTTTAAATTGTTAGTGAAATTTTTACTTTTTAAATTTGAAGAAATGTTTGTTCTTCATTCGCTGGTGCCAACAAGACAAAATGGGATTATAACCCTCAGGCAGTAGAATTCTCCTTACTGTGTTGCCAAAGAAGGGGGGCTGACCACCTTTTGCAGAGAACACCTTTCCCCCTTCGCCCCTCCATAGCACCGAAAATATAAGTTTGCACCAAAAAAATTGTATACCATTAAATGAGGAAAAAAGGCGGATTACGCCCACTTTTTTTTTTAATAACAATCGGGGGTTATATTCGATGTAAATAAGCTAGTTTAAATTAAATAATTAAACCAAATTCGTTTTTGTTTTAAAATGCCACCAATCACTATTATCCACACCATTTTTTTGAAATTTAGCTCCCATTTTAGGAAGTGTGATTGAATTCTTCCCCTTTTTCTCCTGCTTCCATAAATCATCGCTGTGGGTGGGAGTGCCAAATTTTAGAAAAAAGCTACTTACCAAACCATTAATAATTGAATCATGATAAAATATGCACTGAACAAATTTGCCCCTTTGTCAGAATTGAGAGGAAAGTAAAATTAAAATAAAGGTTTGAAAAATATGATTTACTTCGATTTGTCCACATCGCAATCAAGTACTTAACCATTAAAATCACCACAAAGCAAGAATCATCCCTGCAAACCAAAGTTTCCGAATTCTTAACGAAATCTTTACGACTTTCTCATTTCTGAGCGAATTCGTTAAGAAATTCCTGTAGGAAAAATAAAGAAAATTCTAAAAAAAAGACTGCAGGAAATTTTTCACATATCAGCATTATTTTCATTGATTTACCGATTTTCTTCCGAAATTTCATAAAAGAATCAGTGTGCACAGTTTATTTCATTTTAGAAAATTCGGCAAAAACGAATTCTTTAAAATTCTGAATACTGTGAAAAAATGGTTTGCAGGGATATTACGTAAATATCGTCGGCTTAGTGTGCAAGGATGCTAGATGCCCTGCAAACCAATTGTAGAGAAATTTCAAGGAAACCGTAAAAAGCTCATCCAATTTTTCGAGTTTTCTCAGAATTTTCTTTAGTTTTTAACAAATATTAGATTTTGATGCAAGATGAAAGAAAACGTAGAAATATAAGAGAAAAAACGTACATAACGCTACCTTAGAGTGAAAAGTTGCTAAGTCAGTTTTTACAAATTTTACAGGAGAGCACAATAACTTATCAAAGCCATTTTCTTTAAGCAAAGAAAACTCCATAAGAATCAGAGGGATTCGATCTTTATTAAAAGATTTCGTGTTATAAATATTGGCCATAACGGATTTTCGGTGCCTCTTTTGGATTCAGAAAATTTGCCTTTCATTGAATATAAACGAAAGAAAATAAAAAAAGTACCTTAATGTTTTTCGAAGCGATGCATTTATAATTTCTCTTTACTTAACTGTTTTTTACCCTAAGCTACCGATAATTTTCTCATTTTTATCTCCTGTTTTTTTGAATGAAAAGGTGCTAGGTCCATTCGTATGACATGGAAGACAGCGAAGCCGCGGTATTTTAAGCCAGACCGATACGGTCCAATCAGTTTGTTGACGGTGGGATTCAGTTTTTCACGCAGTATGCTCGATAAGACCTTCTGCCCAATGCTTAGAAAGCTGATACCGCGGTATTTGGCGCGAATGGCGGAGTCGCTTTTGTTGTGGACTGGGCAGAGCACACTTTAATTTCAGTCGTCAGGCATGCGTTCATCTGATTATATTCTGCATAAGAGTTGATGTTATCAGCTTCTTGCTGGCAGGCCGTCAGCTCGAGTAGCTTTGTTGTTTTCCAGCCGCGTAATTGCAATTAGTACCTTGTCATAGTCAGGCGATGGGATATCGACTCCATTGTCATCGACTCGAGGTTCGGGTCGATTTCAGGGCGGAAAAGTGTTCGCCCAATATTTCAAGCATGTTCTGGACATCGGTCATTAGGTCGTCATGGTTGTTCTAACAGGAGTTCGCCCTGTTTCGGAAATCTTCCGTAAGTCGGCTAAATTTTCTGGTAAAACTGTCGGGCGTTTTCCGGCCGAATTGCCATTTCAGATTTTCAGTTGTGTAAAAAAGATAAGTAAGTTTGACCAAAAAAATATAATGGCTTCAAAAAGTTAGCAACATAACACTGTAGGGTCGCTAAAATGACACACAAAATTGCCGATGCTAGGAAACTTAATTTTGGAGCGTAGTTACGGATCTGTGTATTGTTTTTATAGATCAGGTAATTTCCCAAGATCATTTCATTTAAAGTTTGCATTAGAGGTTTTCTGTGGGTCTTGAAAAGCCCTCGGATTGCTCGGTTTCCAAAGCTGTCCCATATGAAAACGCAATCCGTGCACCGTGCAAGGGATTTGCAGGACTCAGAGAATACCCCAATTGCGAATGAAAAAAATTTAACTTTTACATGGAAAATGTTACTCATACGCCATGTATGTACAATAGCGTGGACCGAAAATCCGTTTTTTTTTTTGAATTTTGATTATTATTATGCTCTAAAAAAAATCTGTGTGAAAAAGTAAAATTTTTGGTCAATATCTTAGGCTTGACCATGTCCATCAAAGTTCAATGTGCACAAACAAAAAGTTAACCAATAAATTAAAAGTATTAGTACTACATAATTTGGTATATGGACCTTTTTTGTAGAGAATCGAAGTAAGCTAGGAGACAAATTTTTTAGCACTTGAACTTTGATGGACTGGGGTGAGCCATAGATATTGATCACAAATTTTAATCTTGCACACAGATATTTTTTTTTGGAGCAAATGCACCATATTTTTGCTATTAGCAATCAAAATTCTAAAAAAACGAATTTTCGTACCACGCTAATGTACAAGTATGGACGAGTACAGCCGTGTATGATATGGCGTATGAGTAACATTATTTCAAGCTCTTATTTTATACAAAAAATTATTGCACATTTGCATTTTATAATTAAAAACTTGATCTTTTGGAAAAAGAATAAGTTCTAGTACGAATCAAAAAAAGCTATATTTGTTATTTTTTAAATTTTTTCATTGCCTAAGTTTGATTTTTTATCCATAAAAATGAAAGTATCTTGGGAAAATGACCTGATCCGGAAAACTGTATACAGATTTATAATCTACGACCCAATATTAAGTTTACTCGTTTCGGAGTTTTTTGTGTAATTTTTCCTACAGTGTAATTAGCTTAGTTACAGTAAATAATATGAAATATTGTACAATTTCGCTAAGTGTCTGAAAAATTCTATGCAAATCGATGTACATATGCCTCGAAAGAAGAGGAGAAGATGCCTGGAGTTCAGGGTTACCAAATCTCACTTTTGCCACAACGGCGATTCAGGCGGTTTTGCAACTGTTCGATGGGCGGTTTTACAGTCGTCCTCTTCCAGGCAACTGCGACATAAGGGGTCCAGTAGAATGTTCAGCCTTACTACGTGAATACCGATAGGACAGTGACCCGTTAAAACCTCCACCAGAAGTGAGAGCTGTGGCTTAGTGAGTGTGAGGAGTGCCCTCGACTGCCCCCGGTCCACCCTCGGCCAAAAGGACTTTTTGCGATCGCGCATGTTGTGGTATTCGCCCAGCGCTCGCTGAGCTGACATGAGGCCCATCTGTCCAAGAGTGTACCGCAAGTGATCAGTGGCACCCCCAGCCGCTTTTTATCCGGTGATAACGTTTCACAGGTTCCTTCCCTGGCCAGCTAGTCAGCCACGCAGTTCCCCCCCAATGTCGCTGTGACCCGGAACCCAAATAAGTCTAATGCAGAAGTATTCCGACGCGGCCGAAAGAGAGCGAACATACATTCCTTAACCAAGTTAGAGCGCACCCTATAGCCGCCAACTTCAAAAGCTTAGTGCATCGGATGGCAAAGTCATACAGATCTCCAAGGCCATTGCATGGCAGACGAGGGAAGAAGGTAGCCTTTCTGTCTGATGTGAACCCCGTTAACAAAAAGAGCATAACGTTTTTTCATACAAATCAGGGCTTAAATAACACTTCCTCGAGCTGGTAAGTAAAATATGCAAAATAGAACAGAATGCCAGAAAATTCTTCTTCTTCTCCAATCAAAAGAATTTGAAAGCATCAACCCATTTACGTTTTTGCTCACCGTGTTACCGTTCATCTTAGTAAAACTATATCCCTTCCACCCAAAATTCAGCATTCGGCTATTTCCTGTGCGACATTAAAATAATTTTATGCTATTTCCGTGCTTCAACAAATGATAAAATTTGTTTGTGGCATTACCTTTCAAAATGCTTCAGCCCCTTCATGTTTGTTGTGAGTGTGGCATGAGTTCTTTTGTGGTTCTGCAAAGAAGTTCGCAACTTTCACTCAATGCCAACGAAATGGCCGCGATAAAAATGGATTAAAACTTTTTATTGCAGCATTCAACTGGTACATCCGACTGCTGTGTGGCGAATGACGGCAGCGCAAACCCATGCCATCAAAAACGGCCGAACGTTGCGGGACGTTGCAAGTTGGGAAAATAGCTGTAATTTGTTGTAGCGTTTAAGTGCAGCGCTAAAATGGAAATTGTTTTTGATAGTAGGTGCAGTAATACACTCGTGTGTGTGTGTGTGTGTGTGTGTGTGTGTATGTTTGTAATGTGTAGCGCGACGCTTTTTGTTGATGTTTGCAAACTTCATCCAAGTTGATTTGCAATCGCCGCCTAGGACAATGGGACGTAGGACTCTCGCCATTGAAGTTGTTCCTTCCATTGCCTGCGATAGAGAGGTGTTAGAGTGCGTTCGAGTGGGTGGCAATTGCAATGCAATTTCAGTTACTGTGCACTTTTACACTTCAACTTTCCACGTTGTTGAACAGTTGGCAACAACTTTGATTGATTTCGTGCGAAAATCTGCGATGGAAGGGTTTGCATAAAAGTTGCGATGTCGTTTAACTTTGGCTAGGACAAAATTAGTTTTTGATTATCTTTTTTTTTTTTCTTGTTTCAAGATACGGCTCGCATATTTAATGCAATAAATTTTTGTAGACCGAGTGTCATATTTAAAATGATTGAATATTCTTCTCCTAAATGTTTTGGGTTATAATCTCTGAGACTGAAATAATTCGCACAGTGAAATATCATCGAATTTACGAAATTATGGTACAAAAAATTCACCAAAAAAAGTTGCAGTTTTCCGCCGGGACTACAAAATTTATTGTATTTTGACGTCCACCAAAATATTTCGGAAAAATATTCAGATTTAAGCGAGCTGGACCGATTAGAAAATACCACCAAAAATGGAATTTTTTTTTGGGAGGTGGACTAGGGACCGATGTATTCGAAAATATCTTATTTATGGTCCGATTTTCTTGAAATTTGGTACGTATGTAGATAGCCTTTTGCCTAGATTATCATATATGTTCTATTCGAAAAATTCGTACTTATGGTCCGATTTGCTTAAATTTTGGTGCGTAAACTACGTACAAACTTTTACCTATCTGTAATAATTTGTGCATAATTTAGGTTCAGAACTTAAAATGCCAGGTGACGCTGGAGTCCAGTTATTACCAAAAATTTTATTTATTATCCGAATTGGCTCATATTCGAGATACATATATATTGGTAACGGTAGGGGCAATACTATTACAAAAAAGAGCTGCAAGGTGGCGCTGGAGTCGAGTTATTGGTAAAATTCGTCAAGTGAAGTCATTCTGGGTTAATAAAATCCCGTCTAAATACAACCTAATACTACGTTCAAATTGACGACATAAACATGTTAAATGAGCCAGAACCAGTTAAATGAACAAAACGTGTTCGTAAACAAGTTAAATCGCATGCAATTGTTGTTGGAAACTGAACCAGTTAAATCATTTAACTCGTTTGAAAACCAGTTCAGCGCAGAGTTGTATCACAAAGCTTTCTGCTTCAGCCAATCAGAAAGAGCCAAAGCTTTCATTTGACACGCCAATGTTCAAAAAATTTATATTTTCAAAAATATTAAAAATTAAAAACTATCAAAAAATATCAAAATTTTATGCATGTCTGCCCGCCAAAAAAGAGGCCAAGGCGGTAATTAGTTATTGTCCATCAGGTCTCATCGTTCGCAGAGATAAATAGTGCATACGAACTAAACATTTTGAAGTCTCTAAGTAAACCCTATGCGTTAATAGGTTTGTTCGTCGAAAATCCAGCAAGAATTATCCAACACTCAAAAAATCCGAGAGCAAATTTCTGCACGAACGCAAATTTGCAGGAATTTGCAAGTTTCCCTGCCAGCTGGCGTCCACGGTTGCATAAAAAGCTCTTATTAGGCGCCGCGAAGTAAGCGGGCATTGGCTAGTCAAACATAAAAAATTTTTGTAGAATTTTTAAAATTCTTTCGGATGGCCAAAAATATTTCTTGTTGTTCTGACTTTCTTTAACATATATTTCAATTTCTCCATCGTAATAGCTGTCGGGTTTCTTAAATCGACTGTGATTGCAATTGCATTCCGATTGCCNTTAACATATATTTCAATTTCTCCATCGTAATAGCTGTCGGGTTTCTTAAATCGACTGTGATTGCAATTGCATTCCGATTGCCAATAAAATTTTTTTCAGCCGAATTAAGTTCAAATCATTGGAATTAACTAAATTAATTATATCAACAATTATTTACTTCCTTTTTTCTTAATTTACTTCCTTTTTTTAATTTAACGAACTAATTTATTCAAATTATTGTAGACAAAAATGCAACCATGCGCCACAACCACATGTTTTTCGTGTTTGCAAATTCTTGCTGGCAAAATTTTTTCCAGCGAGAATTTGCAACTTCTCTCCAGGAGAACCGTCACTTTGCTCTCACAATTTTTGAGTATTGGATAATTTTTTGATCTGCACGAACGCGATTTGGGCAAAAATTGTGATAATTCGTACAAATTCGTACAAATTTTTTGCTCGACGAACAAACCTAATATCATGAAGCAGACATTCGCACAAATCAAATTTAAACACAAAAAATTGATTTTGAATATTTTTTTTTTAAATTAAAGAACCGTCAAAGTTAACTCCAAATATTCAATGTGGACGATTGTGTTTTACAAAAAGCTCTTTTTCATTTAACAAGTTAAATGGGGCCAATTTGAACGTAATATAAAACCCGTTTTATACGAAAGATATAACAGAAATCCCGCGTTGCATGTATCTATTATACATAAAATGCTTTCGGATGAAAAATACAAGTATGTATGTACATTAGGGTGCTTCTTTTTGCGACTATGGTTTTTTTCACTCCTACCTCGAAATTTTGTGGAAAACACCTAAAAAAATCTCCCTGAAAATTTGAAACCTTATTATTAACATTAAGTACTCGCTCAAGGCATGCTAATATTTCTCATATAGAATACACGTAAACTTTATTTATTTTTTTCAAAACTCTACAGCTCTGAGGCATTTTATGGTAAAATCTTGATCAATAATGGGTTTTCTTCAGAATTGAATGCTCTACAAAAGTGTCCATTGCAGCGTAATCTTTACTCCCACCAGCGAGGTAGTACGGGTCACTAAACCCAATTTTTCATGAAATTCTCGTTTACTCAGTTTTCTACAAAATAATTCTATGAAACCAAATCGCTAACATCGATATTTCTTGAGATATTGGACTTTGAAGTTGATCAACAATTTAGCTCAATATCCCGTGAAATTTCAACTTCAAAGCCCAATATCTCAAGAAATATCGATGTTGGCGATTTGGTGTTCTGAAAGTTGTCGTTTACATTTTTTCTACAGCTCTTATTATTTACGAGATAGGGGCAAAAAAAAACGAGAATTTCATAAAAAAATAAAAAGATATCAGAACTCTTTGCGAGCCTTGGGCGAGTACTTAATGTTAATATTAAGGGTTAAAATTTTCAGGGATTTTTTTTTTTAATGTGTTTTCCACAAAATTTCGAGGTAGGAGTGAAAAAAAACAATATTCGCCAAAAAAAGCTCCCTAATGTACATGGATATGCAATATACATAAGATTTATATACATTAGGGCGGGTAAATTTTTTTTTTTGACTATGCGCGTATAGTTGTGAGGATTCTACTTGTAATTCGACGCAACTTTACCGAAGAAACCATTGGTCCAAAATCAATCAGGAGTTTGCCATATTGCTAAAATAGGCTTAGAAGAAAAACTGGAAATTTTTACTGTTGTGCCCTGTGGTGGAAGTTTTAAGAAAAAGAGAAGTGCAGAAATGGATTCCTCATACCAAAAAACCCTTATGCATGTTTTTGTACAAAATTTAAGCAATTCTTTACGATACTTCAACAAAGTGCTAAGAAAGCTATTTTCACAATTTGGCTAATTCAAAATTGATTTTAGAGCCATGTTTTCGTCGGCAAAGTTGCCTAGAATTACACGTAAGTATGTGCAATACTCGCATGGTCGAGAAAATCTCCCATACAAATTTACCCATCATTATATACCTACATATTTTACACAAACAGCCTTTTCATTCGTTTTCGCGTTTAAATTGATCAGATGGCTGACATTTCATTGACTAATCTTAGATTAAACCAGCCAGCTCGGGCGTTTAAATTATGTTTAAACCACAGCCGTGCACAGTAAAACTGGCCCTAAGTCGCACAATTAGTATGGTATGCAAAAAAATACCCTTTTTCGACAGAAAATCCCATTCGTCCTTTTTAGTCATAAAATCCCGCAAAATGGGCGAAATACCGCAAACTGGCAACACTGCCAGGGATTAAAGTCAAATTACGGCGACTAAACAGAACAAAGAAAATTCTTAATAAGTACCTACAAATAAAATTGTAAGATATTTAAGGTTATTCGTCTGAAATAAGTTTAGGTATATTGGATTTCTTTGGACCAATGATACCGCTAAAAATAGTCGTTTTATTTTATTTAAAGCAATTTAAAAAGAGAATTAAACATTTTTTATGGAAAAGTGTTTGTGTGAGTACTCACTGTAAAAAAGTGCCTTTAAAAATTCGAGCAACCGGTTATTTCTCAAAAATTTCAATTAATTGCAATTATTTTTTTTGGCTTGTGATTAATCATATGATTAATTAATCGATTATTTTAATTCCTATATGCAGCACTCAAGAAAAGCAAAAACTCCATATAAAATGACGTACAAGGAATGGCTAAGGAATTTTCTTGTGTCAATTTTCCTTGAGGCAGTACGCAGTTCTTAAGAAATTTGCTACGCTTTATACTACGGTTTTCTAAAGTTTTTTGTGAAAAAAGAGCACAAGGAAACCGATGTTCGCAACAGAAATATATATGCCCGTTCCATTATTTCTTGAGTAAAGAGTGAGACAACAGGCTGTGAAGTATCAGATGTCAAAATTCCTTGGACACACACACACACGAAATAATGGCAATTTTTTTCTTGACCGTTGTCTTGAGAGCTGCATACTAGCCTTAGCCATGACATTCCTCCTACTTTCAGGAATCAGCTGCATTTGCTATAATGCTAGAGAAGTAAATAGTGCGCCGAGATGTATGTATGTATGCCATGGTAAAATATCTTACTAGTGTTCACTGTGAATAATCTTCATTATGCGGTTCTCAAACGACGCATGCAATTTTTCCTGAAGTTTGTTCAGAGAGCTTAACGAGACTCGCTAAAAGTGTCCTGGGTCAGCCAAATGCTTTGTACAAATTTTGAGGCCTATGCCGCCATTAGCATTGCCACAACATTCACTTTCATGCGCAATAAAAATAATTTATATTCCAATCTGGCGCCGTATTGAGCCTACTTACTCGGCACTAATTTAAAGCGCTGAATGGCAGCAGCTGCCATTTTGCGTACATTTGGTCAACATTTTACAATTTCTAAATTAAGGTAAGATATTTGTTGTGATTAATCTCGGAGTTGTTAAATTTATTTCCACAGGGACTTAAAATGGTTTCGTTACTTCCTTTTCCCCTTTTTTTTTAAAGGGTTGTAGTACATATTTATACTTGTATATTGTTGCCTTTCATTCTGGTGGTAAAATTAAAGTTAGACTGGAAATTAATATTAAATGATTAAATCTACAAATGCATGCGTATCCTTACATACACACATACGATATTATGTCTATATTAAATATTCAACAAAACGTTTAGGCCCTTATGACCTCTAGCAACCTTAATCAACAAGCATTCTGCTATCCAAAGGACCACAGCAAATGGCAAACATAAATTTTATTCATGTGTCGACGAGTGTTTTTCATTTGCCTACCTACATACATATGTACATATATTTGGTTGAATGATTGCTGAAAAAACATGAAAAATTGTTGCTTTTATTTAATTACACCAACATTTGCTTGTGACATAGACGCTTATTTTACCGGAAAACAAATGTCTAAATAAACAGCGAATACCTTTAAGTACGCAGATGTTTGTGCTACGGAATGGAAATATGCATCTTAATTGTTGTAAAATTTTCAGGGTACACAAATACGTATACACATGTACATACATATATAAACAAATTACAGGTCTGCATTTTCTCCCCCTTCCCGTGCCTAATACGCTCTGTCAGAGGTAGAAAGGTTGAGTAAGTGCGGTGAGACGTGTAAACATTCACTCGCACCCTTTTGGCCGTGAAACTTCGGAATGAGTATGTCGTTGTGAACCGGCAAAATTAGGGGAGTTATCGCAAAAAATGAAATTTGGTGTGCTGCTTCAGAATATGTAAATTAGGAAAAATTCAATGTTTCGGCACTATCGGTGCAAGGACATGACTACCTCCCATATATCCTTTTTCTCAAAACCTAGATTTTAGCTACATTTGTAATTAGAATGAACTAAAAATGAATAATAACTTATGAAGTTAAACTTTTTAACTCTTTGGAAAATTTTGTATCATTTTGTATCAGGAAATGACTACCTCCCTTATGAATTTCAGTTATTGAATACAATTTATAATTTAATATTTTTTTTTAAGGGTCATAAATAATTTTTTTGTTAAATTTGCTCAATAAATAAGAAAATTTATTTCAATTGTAATTTACAAAGTTGTATTTTAAAGTGTATATTTCATATTTTTTTTGTATACCGCATACATTGCGCTTTTACACGATATGTATGTATTTGCATTTTTAAATGCTACTTTTCTGTTGCGTTCTAATATATTTCACATACGAGTGGATACAAAAAAGTAGCATTTACATATCGTCGTTTAAAGTACAAAGCCGCGTATCGTCATTCTGCAAAACCGCGTAACTAAACGTTCTAACATTAACCGGGATTCCGCAGGTTAAAAATCTTAATATTATGCAAAAATTATCAATAAGACTTTCTATCAATCCCCGTAATTTCGTTTTGAATTTTGTTGTTTTGTGACACGAGATTTTTATATATGTATAAGTTAATATTTTTTTGCTTTGTAAAATAAAAAAATTTAGGTGTTTAAAAAAATACAAAATTTCCAATTGCCGGCAGAAAATTTTGAATTTTTTTCCTATTAGTTGTTAGGTCTCTTAACGAAGTATCTAAATGAAAAATAAAAATTCGCCTACTTTTTATTTATACATGTTTTTCATTTTGTCAAAATTTGTAAAAATTTAGGGTTTCCGCCGAAAGAACTGTCATTTCAAATTTCCAATTTTTATCCAAATTTTAAACTACGTCAAAACTAGGTTCATTTTTTATAGTATTAAAAAAAGATTTAATTAAATACCTTAATTTTTTTTTTAATGTAACGTATTGACCGAATGTTAAATGTCAAAGAAATAGCCAACAAATATAATGCATCTCTAGTTTTATTAACAAAATAGTGTTTTCAGTTGAAAAAATAACTTAAAAATATAAGTAAGTAAGAGGAGAGTTAGCTGTGTTGTCATTTGTTTCACTGCAGCCCATAAAAATTCGGTACTGTTCGATTTGCGATTAATTGAAGGAACTTTCCAGTATTTTTCAAGGACTAGTGAATTTTTTCACATCATCAAATTATCTTCGTTTTATCTGAATGCATCCTTTTTGTGTTGCTATGGTGACTTATCAAGTAATTCTGCAAAATTTTTTACTATAGCTTACATAAAAAGAATCAGAGAATGTACTCAAAATGGATGTAAATATCTCTCCCACTCTTTTCAGAGTATGCATATTAGGGTGGTCTAAAAAAAAGTTTAAAATGGTAAGAACTCACCTCCCAGAATTTTTGTAAATGGAATAAAAAATACCCGTATTGTTGTAAAAAAACTAAGTTTTCTATGTATTTTATATGGGGAAAAACACGTTTTCGTAGAAATGGTGTAGACTCCTTGAAAATCAATATATTTCGATTGGAAATGTCTGTTTTTCTTCAGGAGACTTCCAATAATAATACCCAATTGTTTATTAAAAAATTTTTTAATACAAACTATTGCATATTTGGATATTTTTGGGATCTCCTAAAGAGAACCAGAGTTTTCCAATCGAAAAATATTGATTTTAAAGATTTCTAAACCATTTCTACGAAAAAATGTTTTATTTTCATATAAAATACATGGAAAACTTTTAACGCTTCGAGTGAAGTCTAAGCGAACTTTTTTGATATCGAAATACCAATATTGGGGTGTTTTTTCCATGTAGAACTATCTTGGACCACCCTAATGTAGACCCTTTGAATCCGTTGCGCGGACTAAAGATAAGATTTAATTTAATATCCACTGACCGTTTATCATTTGCTTGGACCTAAGACAACATATGTATGTACTATTATCCCATTTCGACCCAGCCTAATACTCGTACAAATGTATGTATGCACAGAATTTAGCAAAAAGATAAAAACTGTTGTAAACCTTAACTCAAAGTTTGGATAATTTAATCTACGGTTAGCGCACAAACATCGCATTCCTTTCGAATAAATTAACTTAGAGCTGCGTGCATTGTAAAATCTCTATATTTATTTTAGTAGCCGACTTCATAACATAAATTTACTTCTTAGCACAGTATACACCTAATACGTAGTTGGATTTTTATTAAATCTTTTGTCTGCTAGTATTTTTCCATTGCCTGTCCTCTGACACATTCTTTGACACAATAAATTCCTTTGTAAATGCGCAATGTGCAATATTTTTTTTTACTTAGTTCTAGATTAATATGCAATATTTAGACACAAAAGCAAAGAAATTGCGATTCAAATGAACTGAAAAAATTTATGTCAATCTAAGTGGCAAGCAGGGATGGAAAATTGAGTTATCTAAATTGTACATATTTACCAAAAAATTGTACCTAAAACTAGATAAATGTACCTGAAAAGAAGATACCTATGTGTAATTTATATGTATACATTTTTCTCGAATTCGGCTATAAAAAAATTAAGCTGGCAGGAATCTCTGCGAGAAGTTTAAAACAAAATCATGTTTTAACAAAGCCGAATCATTTTCCTGCTTATCTGAACCGCCAAGGGGCTTTAAAAGATTTACTATCTAAGTACAGATCACCCCTAGGTCAGGTATTTTGTTAGGAAGCGGATTTGAAGACAAGGCTCCACCTGAAGTTCCTGCTTTCATGCGGTATGTAATAAAAGCTTTCGCAATCAATTACGGTTGTGTCGAATTCAAATTCTAAAAAAAGGAGCTGATAAAAGTACAATTGCTCCTACATTACCATCACTGGTCGCAAGTTTACCAAAGTGATGGCGTCTTTAAGCAAAGTTGGCAGCAAAAGTGAACTTTAATGGAAAATTATTGCATTGCGCTGCGTACATTTGAATTTTCTGAAAAGAAGTGCAGACATTATTGGCAATGTTTATGAGCGTCAATTATGTCCACCTTAGAGGTAGGAGGCAAAATAATGAATTCGAAGCGTACGATCTTTCTTCAAATTGACAAGTACTTACATACATACAATGTATATATGTAATTTTGGATATTGCTCTCAGTAAACTGTTTCCGTTTTAATCGACTTTAAAAAGGAGGAGGCTAACAATTCGTCGGAATATTTTTTTTTCTTTTTTTTTTTAAGGGAAAGGTGGTACCTCAGTTATGGCCCCATACTAATTTGGTTTAGATGCGATCATTGGATCATGAAGAAATTAACGATACTCTTACATTTTTATATGAGAATAGAAGTCGGGTTTGTATTTTGCCTAAAAATTAATTTGTTTGGGATAAAATCTCTCTTCTCTTCTTTGTATTGGAGCTGTAACTGTTTAAGTGATTTTGGCTAAGTCCAAAACAACACGCCAGTCATTTCTCTACTGTGCCAACTGACGCCAATTGGTAATGCCATGTGAAGCCAAGTCCTTCTCCACCTGACCGTTCCTACGCAGAGGAGGTCTTCCTCTTAACACTAAAGACTTTTTATTTACCTCCCCATTGCATTTTCTATAATTTGGAAGGGGTTTTGGCGGACCTATAAAATATAGTTACCGTTAAAAAATGGTTAAATGAATAATTGGGTATTATTATTACCATTTCTACGAAAAGTTGTTTTTCTCCCATATAAAATACATGGAAGACTTTGAGCACTTTGAGTGACCTCAAAATATTTTTTGATTTCAAAATAAAAAAATAGGGATACGTTTTTTTTGGAAATACATAGAGAAATCCTAGGGGGTGAGAGCATAAAGCGTGCAGAAGCATTTACATATAAATTTATCTAAGTTGTAAATTGACTACCAATATTATTTATATCAATCTCGTCGATGAGTTTTAAACACGATTTTGTAAAAGATTAATTACTATGCACGTTTCAACAACAAAAACAACGAATGTAATGTTGATTTGTTTAAACACAAGAAGTTCAAAATATCCTGAATTAATCGAAAAGGAAGATAAATGAAGTAAATAGCAAATACTTACGTAAAAAATTATCAGGTGTAGGTATTTCTCTTGCTAATTTCACTGCGAACTATTAAATCTTTCAACCGAGAAGTATCCTGTCAGTCATCTGGTTTCCTCATTAACGAGCTAATTACTGGGGCTTTGCTGCATGTATGTATGTATGTATGTATTACAATCGCAGCTACAAAAATAATTTGCTATACCAGTGATTAATTATAACTGATTGAGCGCTGCTGGGAGCCTCGACAGATAGACAGTCAAATGAAGAGAGACAAATAGTCGAGATGATTGGCAGACAAAACGGCAAAAACCTAATGATACCCGATATGTGAATATACTCACATACATACATAGATACATACATATGTATACTATGAGCATAATTATGATATCTACATATGTAAATATGTACGTTAACGGTAACACATGTAGGACGCTAATTGCTGTGCATACATCTGTGAGTAGGCATGTCATTATGCAATGATTGATAACACCGTGCGTCAAAAACTAATAAAACCGGACTAGGAGCCAAATATAGTAAAACGGCGTTTTAAGTTTTTCTCTCTGACGTCAGGATTTTTTAAAAGCACTTTGAAATTTCAGGAAAAAGATTCATAAAAAAAAAATAAATTAAAGAAAAATTTAAAGAAGTCCGTGTAATGTAAATAGCACAATCAGACATAAAATAAAATTGTGCGACTAATCTCTAAAAAGTGTATTCCAGGTAAAATTGGGCACTAATTAGGCGTAACTAACCTCAAACGGGTATTATTGGATATCGATTAGTCCCCGAATCATCACTAACGGGAAACTAAAAACGCAGTTTCACGAGAATATTGATTTGGTTTGTGTGTAAAATTGACTGTCGCACGGTCTAATATGCGGAATGTATGTATACATGTATAGATATATACATTTTTGCATTAGGGTGGTCCAAAATAAATAAAGTCGGAATTTTAATGCTCTTACCCCTAGGGCTGTTCTACATGAAAAAATATACTCCTTTTTTTTATTTTGAAATCAAAAAGTATTTAGAGGTCGCCCAAAGCGCTCAAAGTTTTCCATATATTTTATGTGGCGAAAAAACAACTGTAAAAATTTAAAATTATAGTGAATTTCTTCATGATCCAATGATTGGATTTAAATAAAATTAGAATGGGATCACCTGTGAAAAAGAAATATTTCGACGATCTGATAACCTCCTTTTTTGAAGTCGGTTAAAAGTGGCATAGAAACATACATACATAAAAACGTATATACATATACATATATGTATGATGGCTCGTAGTCTGCTCTGAGGTGGCCATTTGAAGTGCTTGCTTGACAGAATACCTGGTGCAAAGTTAACAAATTGTTTCCGGTAGCATACGAGAGGTAGCGTGGCATCATAGTAACAGTCGTAGCGACAACGACACCCATTTCGCATCTATTAAGCAACAACAAACACAGATCTGAATACTAATGCACCGGTAATTGTATGCGCATAGATGTATCAGTATGACGGTGTAATCACGTGAGCGTGCTAGTGCTACGCAATTATGAACGGAAGTCCGGTGATGCAAAGGTATCCGTTAGTGCCGTTATGTAACTGTTGGAAATTCGGCATTTTGGGTATTTACATATATGTACATACGTTTGATTTATATGTATGCGTGCATCAATTGGGAAAAACTTTAAACTCTAAAGTTGATATGGACAAGATTGAAGTGCATATGTTATCTACCATATATTTTTTTTTAATCAAGCCTTCGTATATTTACTCTATCGTCTAAGCGATATTTTAGAAGGAGTTCTAAATAACAACATATTACATTTTTCAATCATATATTTTTGAAAAATAGAGTTTTCTCGAAAGTCGCACATCATACAAAGCAGAAGTAGTGAATTGTAATTTGATAAAATTTTATAACGCTCATCAAAATATTTCGAATTATTTTAGCTTCGCGCAGTGGGGTAAATAGTTCAAAAAATGGAGATTAATTCTCCCAGGGTTTTCATTTACGTAAAAACTATTTTTTATTCTTCCTTTGATTTTTTTTTTAATATAGCGAAAAAGGCGAAATTTTAGAAATCGTCTTATTAACATTTTAGCTTATCAACTCATTTATGAAAAGTAAAATCTTTCTTATTCACCAAAATCGCATTCAAAGTGATAATCATCAGCACATCCATCATCATAATTATCACTTTAACCCTCGCTCACTTCATGATCAGCCTTAATTATCTTTATTTCTATTGCTATTCTCGGCAAAACCCGTTCATTCTTTGTGGTAGTTATAGTTCATCTTAATATGGTAGGGTAAGAACTAATCAAAAGTTTGTAAAAAATTCTTTTTGTTTTTTTTTTCTATTGAACTTCCTAGAAAAACACCCTTTTAAACTAAATATTAAACATTATTTTCGAGGTTTCAGAGTTTCTTCCGGCAATTGACCGATTACTAAAAAGGACCCGAATTCAGAAATGAAATATTTGTGAAATGTTTGGGAATGTTAAATCAAGGCTAACAAGCTTGCTGCTCACCTCATATGGAAATAAATTATTAAATCATCGTGGTTTTTATAGTATGTACTGAGTTGTTGGCGGTAAGCCCTTCATATGGAGAGATCACTCGCAGTTCCGATGAAATCGTTCTACTGCCCTGCATCGCCACTAACCATAAACTGATCACCTCCACGATACCAAGCTAATCTAATAATTTTTGTATAGCTTTTACATGGAAATTGTTAAAGGCACCTTCTACGTCGAGGAAGGCCCCCAGAGTATACTGCGATATGTGGGAGATCATCCTCGTAAATAAACCAATTTCAATATGGTGCACAAGGTGGTCAAGCGGAATGTGTTTATGAAATTTGGTATAGATTGGTGAAGTGGTTTTCGATATACACATATTTGATATTGTACACTCTAAGTCATTTGAATAGCACAAAGGCATGGCCTTTCTTAATGACCTGCAGTGAATAAGTTAATAATATTTTTAGAAAAATTTCGGATATGCATGTTTGTAGCCAATTCAATTTCAATATAAAGTGCAAGCTTCAAGTGGCTACCAAATACCGTTGACTTTTGAACTTGTTTTGTGACGGTGCTGCATATTTACTTCCATATAACAAGTTTCGAGCATATTTTATATGGAAGAAAATGCATGACACTGTCAAAAAAGAAAAAAAAAAACAATGTAAAAAATCAACGTTATTTTGTAGCTATTTGGAAATTGCACTTTATTATACTAAAACTGAATGGGCTGCGAAACTGAAAATTACAACTTTCTCTAAAAATATCATTAACTTATTCATTGTAGGTCATTAGGATAGCGCCCCTCTTTGTTGACCATTTTTAATTTGTGTAAATATTTAAAATCGGATTTAAACGTGAAAATATGCTGCATTTTTATAAAAAAAAAATAATGAATATTAAAGAAACAAAAGTGTAACTGTACATACTGAGGATGAGAAAAGTGTGATATTCAAATGACTAGGAGTATATGTAAGATAGTTTTGCCAAGCTTAATCTCCAAAAGTTGTATTAAAAACAAATTTATTCTAAACTAGCCAATGCCCGCTTACTTCGCGGCGCCTAATAAGAGCTTTTCGTTNACAGACAGACAGACAGACAGACAGACAGACAGACAGACAGACAAAAATTCTAAAAATGGTTGACTTGGGTTCTGGTGCTCTAAAAAAGACCCTCCACATTAATTTTTCTTTAATATCTATAATGTACAGACATCGACCTGTTACAATTTTATTATATGTATAGATATCCATTGTAGATATCAAGTATTTAAGTAAGATTTAAGTAAATAAAGAATTTTTTAGCCACACAATATCTAAGATACAATATATAAACATTTACGCCTACATAACCTTAAACTGTTTAGACGTTCAAACGATGTACGAATACATATTAATACACACAGTTAATTGAGTGATCCGGTGGCGTATGAGTAATGTTCACAGCAGTAAAAGTGTACATTCATACATCTACAGACTATTGTGTTATGTATGTATGTATGAGGAAAACGTGAAAGAAATTCATATTATTACCCTGTGGGGAAAATCTCTAGTTCTGAACTGGGGCGCTTCTAGTACATTTAGACCCAGTACTGGTTCGCGATAAATCTCTTTTGCATGCAAGCAACTGGCGAATTTAACATGGCGATGTCCTAGGAAGTGTCAATTGCCCCCCGCTGCATCCCTTTTTCGATAGTTCCGAACTAGTCCTAAATTCTATAGTTCCGAACCAGTTCTAAAATCGACAGACGAAAGAAAAAAGTATCATGATTTTTCAATCTTTTCGGTTCTTCCGTGTGCGATTTTACATTATTTTCAAAGAAACATTTTTTCAATTTGAAATTAAATTTGTTTGAATGATTGTAAGAAATGTACGTTTACATACCTTGCTGTAGCTGACTTTGCAGAGGTGCTCGCTGTTATTGGTTAGATTCCAGACGGCCCCAAGATGTTAATATGTTAACACAAAGCCACTTTTTGGAGATAAAGACCTAGTATGGAACTAGAAATTTGATTCACTAGTCCGCGGTTTCCCTGCAGGGTTACATTATTACGCGCATAGTGTGGATTAATACTGATTTTAATAGAGTGGCGTTCGTTACCGCAGCAATCTTATGATCGATAGATACCATGCAAAGTTTTGTAGTAAAGTCTAAATAAAATGTGGCGGTGATGAATGGTGTTTCGTTTTTAATATTTACAATAATTTTCAAGCTAAATTTTTTTTTGATATTTTTTTATAAAAATAAAGAAAAATTATATAAATCACACTTTCAAACTTTATACAGAACTTAGAAAAATTTTACCTAAATTTCGAGCTTTAGCAGAATTTATAAAATTCTAATAAAAGAAGTGCTAGCTTTGAGCGGCTAAAAACCGTATTGATTTTTAATAACTTTTTTTTTTTTGCTGACGGCTTCTACGGTTTTTTTCATATATTTACATAAATAACCAAATTTAGGAAGGGAAAATTTTCCAAAACGGATCCAGGCTTTGAAAAAAAAATATTAGGGAGTATAGAGGAGCTTTTTCAGATTCTAAATCTGAAGACCCCACCCTCCGGAGGCTTATAGTTTTAAACTAATTCGCATTTAAAGTTGCAAAAAATACCAAATTTAACCTCACCTTTTGCTTTGTACATCAATTGAAGTGAAATGTCAGTGCTGCCATACATATGAAAAAATGCCTCAAAAACACAAAACGGAAGCAATAAAAAAATGCAGATAATGATCGCGCGATATTTAATAAAAAAATTTAATTATTTATTGGTCGATTTTTGATTAAAAAGTTGCATAATTTATCGAAGTATCGATTTTATAATAAAAAGCGATGTTTTATTAAAAATGTTCATTATTCATCGAAGTATCGATTTTTAGAATATAAAGGGCCGCAGGCGAAAATTTTTAATAAAAAATCGCGCGATTTTTAATTAAAAATTTTCATTATTTATGGAAGTATCGATTTTTAGAATATAAAGCGCCGCAGGCGAAAATTT